>NC_080378.1:20811947-20993656 GCF_014773155.1 Arachis stenosperma
CACTAGACATGGCCAAAGGCCAGCCAAGCCTTAGCAGATCACTGCTCCAAAAGCAAGATTGATGAAAATCAACAAGCTCTTGTGATGATAAGTTGAAACCTCGGTCCAATGAGATTAGACATGGCTTCTCAGCCAGCCAGATTTCAACAAATCATCATGAAACTCTAGAATTCATCTTCAAGAATTTCGAAAAAAATAAATACCTAATCTAAGCAACAAGATGAACCTTCAGTTGTCCAAACTGAACAATCCCGGCATTGTTACCAAAAGCTTGCTCAAAACTTGAACAATCCCCGGCAACGGCGCCAAAAACTTGGTGGCGCGAAATTGTGATCAATACAACTTCGCACAACTAACCAGCAAGTGCACTGGGTCGTCCAAGTAATACCTTACGTGAGTAAGGGTCGATCCCACGGAGATTGTTGCTATGAAGCAAGCTATGGTCATCTTGTAAATCTTAGTCAGGCAAACTCAAATGTATGATGGTGATGAATGAAAATAACACAAAGATAAAGATAGAGATACTTATGTAATTCATTGGTAGGAACTTCAGATAAGCACATGAAGATGCCTTCCCTTCCGTCTCTCTGCTTTCCTACTGTCTTCATCCAATCCTTCTTACTCCTTTCCATGGCAAGCTCGTGTAGGGTTTCACCATTGTCAGTGGCTACCTCCCATCCTCTCAGTGAAAGCGATTGGCATATGCCCTGTCACGGCATAGCGGAATTCAGCTGTCGGTTCTCGGGTAAGCCCGGAATAATATCCATTGATACTTTTGCGTCTGTCACTAACGCCCCGCCTGCTAGGAGTTTGAAGCATGTCACAGTCATTCAATCATTGAATCCTACTCAGAATACCACAGACAAGGTTAGACCTTCCGGATTCTCTTGAATGCCGCCATCAGTTCTCGCCTATACCACGAAGACTCTGATCTCACGGAATGGCTGGCTCGTTTGTCAGGCGAGCACTCGGTTGTCAGGCGATCAACCATGCGTCGTGTTATCAGGAATCCAAGAGATATTCACTAAGCCTCATATGCTTGTAGAACAAGAGTGGTTGTCAGTCACTTTGTTCATGAGTGAGAATGATGATGAGTGTCACGGATCATCACATTCATCAAGTTGAAGAACAAGTGATATCTTAGAACAAGAACAAGCGGAATTGAATGGAAGAACAATAGTAATTGCATTAATACTCGAGGTACAGCAGAGCTCCACACCTTAATCTATGGTGTGTAGAAACTCCACCGTTGAAAATACATAAGCACAAGGTCTAGGCATGGCCGAATGGCCAGCCTCCCAATGATCTAAGATAGCATAAAACGAAGATAGCTACTGGTGCGCGAAATTGTGAACAATACTTTTTACAACTCTCATAATCCCTGGTCATGAACTCCAAAAGACTTGGTGGTTCAATTCCATGGCATTACACAACTTCGCACAACTAACCAGCAAGTGCACTGGGTCGTCCAAGTAATACCTTACGTGAGTAAGGGTCGATCCCACGGAGATTGTTAGCATTGAAGCAAGCTATGGTCATCTTGTAAATCTTAGTCAGGCAGACTCAAATGGATATGGTGATGAACGAAAATAATATAAAAGATAAGGATAGTGATACTTATGTAATTCATTGGTAGGAACTTCAGATAAGCGCATGAAGATGCCTTCCCTTCCGTCTCTCTGCTTTCCTACTGCCTTCATCCAATCCTTCTTACTCCTTTCCATGGCAAGCTCGTGTAGGGTTTCACTGTTGTCAGCAGCTACCTCCCATCCTCTCAGTGAAAATACGTCCCTGATGCTCTGTCACAGCATAGGCTAATCATCTGTCGGTTCTCGTTCAGGCCGGAATAATATCCATTGATACTTTTGCGTCTGTCACTAACGCCCTAGCCTGCTAGGAGTTTGAAGCACGTCACAGTCATTCAATCATTGAATCCTACTCAGAATACCACAGACAAGGTTAGACCTTCCGGATTCTCTTGAATGCTGCCATCAGTTCTCGCCTATACCACGAAGACTCTGATCTCACGGAATGGTTGGCTCGTTTGTCAGGCGAGCACTCGGTTGTCAGGCGATCAACCATGCATCGTGTAATCAGGAATCCAAAAGATATTCACTAAGCCTCGAATGCTTGTAGAACAAGAATGGTTGTCAGTCACCTTGTTCATGGATGAGAATGGTGATGGGCGTCAATCATCACCTTCATCAGGTTGAAGAACAAGTGATATCTTGGACAAAGAACAAGCGGAATTGAATAGAAGAACAATAGTAATTGCATTAATACTCGAGGTACAGCAGAGCTCCACACCTTAATCTATGGTGTGTAGAAACTCCACCGTTGAAAATACATAAGAACAAGGTCTAGGCATGGCCGAATGGCCAGCCTCCCAAAGTGATCAAAAGATCTCTAGAAAAAGGTTCCAAAGATCCGAAGATTTCTAATACAATAGTAAAAGGTCCTACTTATAGAAAACTAGTAGCCTAAGGTGTACAGAAATGAGTAAATGACATAAAAATCCACTTCCGGGCCCACTTGGTGTGTGCTTGGGCTGAGCAATGAAGCATTTTCGTGTAGAGACTCTTCTTGGAGTTAAACGCCAGCTTTAGTGCCAGTTTGGGCGTTTAACTCCCAATTAGGTGCCAGTTCCGGCGTTTAACGCTGGAATTTCTTGAGGTGACTTTGAACGCCAGTTTGGGCCATCAAATCTTGGGCAAAGTATGAACTATTATATATTGCTGGAAAGCCCAGGATGTCTACTTTCCAACGCCGTTGAGAGCGCGCCAATTGGGCTTCTGTAGCTCCAGAAAATCCACTTCGAGTGTAGGGAGGTCAGAATCCAACAGCATCTGCAGTCCTTTTGAGTCTCTGGATCAGATTTTTGCTCAGATCCCTCAATTTAAGCCAGAAAATACCTGAAATCACAGAAAAACACACAAACTCATAGTAAAGTCCAAAAAAGTGAATTTTAACTAAAAACTAATAAAAATATACTAAAAACTAACTAGATCATACTAAAAACATACTAAAAACAATGCCAAAAAGCGTACAAATTATCCGCTCATCACAACACCAAACTTAAATTGTTGCTTGTCCTCAAGCAACTGAAAATCAAATAAGATAAAAAGAAGAGAATATGCAATGAACTCCAAAAATATCTATGAAGATCAGTATTAATTAGATGAGCGGGGCTTTTAGCTTTTTGTCTCTGAATAGTTTTGGCATCTCACTCTATCCCTTGTAATTCAGAATGATTGGCTTCTTTAGGAACTTAGAATCCAGATAGTGTTAATGATTCTCCTAGTAAAGTATGATGATTCTTGAACATAGCTATTTATTGAGTCTTGGCTGTGGCCCAAAGCACTCTGCCTTCCAGTATTACCACCAGATACATACATGCCACAGACACATAATTGGGTGAACCTTTTCAGATTGTGACTCAGCTTTGCTAAAGTCCCCAATTAGAGGTGTCCAGGGTTCTTAAGCACACTCTTATTTGCCTTGGATCACAACTCTTATTCTTTTTTTCTTTCTTTTTTTTTTTCGTTTGCTTCCTTCTTTTTCTTTTTCTTTTTTTTTTTTTTTTTTGCTTCAAGAATCATTTTTTAATGATTTTTCAGATCCTCAGTAACATGTCTCCTTTTTCATCATTCTTTCAAGAGCCAACATTCATGAACCACAAATTCAAAAGACATATGCACTGTTCAAGCATACATTCAGAGAACAAAAGTGTTGCCACCACATCAAATTAATTAAACTATTATAAAATTCAGAATTCATGCAATTCTTTCCTTTTCAATTAAGCACGTTTTTATTCAAGAAAGGTGATGGATTCATAGGACATTCATAACTTTAAGGCATAGACACTAAGACACTAATGATCACAAGACACAAACATGGATAAACATAAGCATAAAATTCGAAAAACAGAAGAATAAAGAACAAGGAAATCAAGGAACGGGTCCACCTTAGTGATGGCGGCTCTTTCTTCCTCTTGAAGATCCTATGGAGTGCTTGAGCTCCTCAATGTCTCTTCCTTGTCTTTGTTGCTCCTCCCTCATGATTATTTGGTCTTCTCTAATTTCATGAAGGATGATGGAGTGTTCTTGATGCTCCACCCTTAGTTGTCCCATGTTGGAACTCAACTCTCCTAGGGAGGTGTTTAGTTGCTCCCAATAATTTTGTGGAGGAAAGTGCATCCCTTGAGGAATCTCAGGGATCTCATGATGAGAGGGGTCTCTTGTGTACTCCATCCTTTTCTTGGTGATGGGCTTATCCTCATCAATGGGGGTATCTCCTTCTATGTCAACTCCAACTGAATAACAGAGGTGACAAATGAGATGAGAAAAGGCTAGCCTTGCCAAGGTGGAAGACTTGTCCGCCACTTTATAGAGTTCTTGGGCTATAACCTCATGAACTTCCACTTCTTCTCCAATCATGATGCTATGAATCATGATGGCCCGGTCTATGGTAACTTCGGACCGGTTGCTAGTGGGAATGATTGAGCGTTGAATGAACTCTAACCATCCTCTAGCCACGGGCTTGAGGTCATGCCTTCTTAATTGAACCGGCTTTCCTCTTGAATCTTGCTTCCATTGTGCGCCCTCTTCACATATGATTGTGAGGACTTGGTCCAACCTTTGATCAAAGTTGACCCTTCTTGTATAAGGATGCTCATCTCCTTGCATCATAGGCAAGTTGAACGCCACCCTTACACTCTCCGGACTAAAATCCAAGTATTTCCCCCGAACCATAGTGAGATAATTCTTTGGATTCGGGTTCACACTTTGGTCATGGTTCTTTGTGATCCATGCATTGGCATAGAACTCTTGAACCATCAAGATTCCGACTTGTTGAATGGGGTTGGTGAGTACTTCCCAACCTCTTCTTCGGATCTCATGGCGGATCTCCGGATATTCACCCTTTTTGAGTGAAAAGGGGACCTCGGGGATCACCTTCTTCAAGGCCACAACTTCATAGAAGTGGTCTTGATGCACCCTTGAGAGGAATCTATCCATCTCCCATGACTCGGAGGTGGAAGCTTTTGC
Organism: Arachis stenosperma; assembly: GCF_014773155.1. Classification (NCBI taxonomy): domain Eukaryota; kingdom Viridiplantae; phylum Streptophyta; class Magnoliopsida; order Fabales; family Fabaceae; genus Arachis; species Arachis stenosperma. The sequence continues at coordinate 20,816,993 of NC_080378.1, forward strand.
CTTCCCTTTCCTCTTTCTAGAGGTTTTCTCCGGCCTTGGATGCCATAATGGTTATGAAAAAGCAACGCTTTTACCACACCAAACTTAAAATGTTTGCTCGTCCTCGAGCAAAAGAAGAAAGAAGAGAGTAGAGGAAGAAGAAATGAGGGAGAGGGAGAAGGTGGTGTGTTCGGCCAAGAAGGGAAAGAAGGGGTGTTTAGGTTGTGTGAAAATGAAGGGTTGAAGAAGGGTATATATAGGAGAGAGGGGGAGTAATGGTTCGGCCATTATGGGTGGGTTTGGGAGGGAAAGTGGTTTGAATTTGAAGGGTGAGGTTGGTGGGGATTTATGAAGGATGGATGTGAGTGGTGAAGAGAAAGATGGGATTTGATAGGTGAAGGGTTTTTTGGGGAAGAGGTTTTGAGGTGATTGGTGAGTGGGGGAAGAAGAGAGAGAGTGGTGGTGGGGTCCTGTGGGGTCCACAGATCCTGTGGTGTCAAGGAAAAGTCATCCCTGCACCAAGTGGCATCAAAATTCACGTTTTGAGCCATTTCTGGCGTTAAACGCCGGGCTGGTGCCCATTCCTGGCGTTTAACGCCAGGTTGTTGCCCTTTACTGGCGTTTAACGCCAGTCTGGTGCCCCTTTCTGGCGTTAAACGCCCAGAATAGTGCCAGACTGGGCGTTAAACGCCCAACAGCTAGCATTACTGGCGTTTGAACGCCAGCTTCTTCTCCTCCAGGGTGTGCTATTTTTCTTCCTGTTTTTCATTCTGTTTTTGCTTTTTTCATTATTTTTGTGACTTCTTATGATCATCAACCTACAAAAAAGTAAAATAACAAAAGAAAATAGTTAACTATAAAACATTGGGTTGCCTCCCAACAAGCGCTTCTTTAATGTCATTAGCTTGACAAAGGACTCCCATGGAGCCTCAGAAATACTCAGAACCGTGTTGGAACCTCCCAACACCAAACTTAGAGTTTGAGTGTGGGGGTTCAACACCAAACTTAGAGTTTGGTTGTGGCCTCCCAACACCAAACTTAGAGTTTGACTGTGGGGGCTCTGCTTGGCTCTGTTTTGAGAGAAGCTCTTCATGCTTCCTCTCCATGATGATAGAGGGATGTCCTTGGGCCTTAAACACCAAGGATTTTTCATTCACTTGAATGGTCAACTCTCCTCTATCAACATCAATCATAGCCTTTGCTGTGGCTAGGAAGGGTCTGCCAAGGATGATGGATTCATCCATGCACTTCCCAGTCTCTAGGACAATGAAATCAGTAGGAATGTAATGGTCTTCAATCTTCACCAAAACATTCTCTACAAGTCCATGAGCTTGTTTTCTTGAATTGTCTGCCATCTCTAATGAGATTCTTGCAGCTTGCACCTCAAAGATCCCTAATTTCTCCATTACAGAGAGGGGCATGAGGTTTACACTTGACCCTAAGTCACACAAGGCCTTCTTGAAGGTCATGGTGCTTATGGTACAAGGTATAGAAAACTTCCCAGGATCCTGCCTCTTTTGAGGCAGTTTCTGCCTAGACAAGTCATCCAGTTCTTTGGTGAGCAAAGGTGGTTCATCCTCCCAAGTCTCATTTCCAAATAACTTGTCATTTAGCTTCATGATTGCTCCAAGGTATTTAGCAACTTGCTCTTCAGTGACATACTCATCCTCTTCAGAGGAAGAATACTCATCAGAGCTCATGAATGGCAGAAGTAAGTCCAATGGAATCTCTATGGTCTCATTTTGAGCCTCAGATTCCCATTGTTCCTCATTGAGGAACTCAGAGTAGATTGGTGCACGCCCATTGGGGTCTTCCTCAGTGGCGTCCACCTCCTCTCTTTCCTCTCCATATTCGGCCATGGTTATGGCTTTGCACTCTCCTTTTGGATTTTCTTCTGTATTACTTGGGAGAGTACTAGGAGGGAGTTCAGTAATTTTCTTACTCAGCTGACCCACTTGTCCTTCCAAATTCCTAATGGAGGACCTTGTTTCATTCATGAAACTTTGAGTGGTTTTGATTAGATCAGAGACCATTGTTGCTAAGTCAGAGGTATTCTGCTTAGAACTCTCTGTCTGTTGCTGAGAAGATGATGGAAAAGGCTTGTTGGTGCCAAGCCTGTTTCTTCCACCATTATTGTTATTGAAACCTTGTTGAGGTCTCTCTTGATTCTTCCATGAGAAATTTGGGTGATTTCTCCATGAAGAATTATAGGTGTTTCCATAGGGTTCTCCTAGGTAATTCACCTCTTCCATTGAAGGGTTCTCAGGATCATAAGCTTCTTCCTCAGATGAAGCTTCCTTAGTACTGCTAGGTGCATTTTGCATTCCAGACAGACTTTGAGAAATCAAATTGACTTGTTGAGTCAATATCTTGTTCTGAGCCAATATGGCATTCAGAGTATCAATCTCAAGAACTCCTTTCTTCTGATTAGTCCCATTGTTCACAGGATTCCTTTCAGAAGTGTACATGAATTGGTTGTTTGCAACCATTTCAATTAGCTCTTGAGCCTCTGTAGGCGTCTTCTTCAGATGAAGAGATCCTCCAGCAAAGCTATCCAAAGACATCTTGGATAGTTCGGAGAGACCATCATAGAAGATACCTATGATGCTCCATTCAGAAAGCATGTCTGAGGGACATCTTCTGATTAATTGTTTGTATCTTTCCCAAGCTTCATAGAGGGATTCTCCATCCTTCTGTCTGAAGGTTTGGACTTCCACTCTAAGCTTACTCCATCTTTGAGGTGGAAAGAACTTTGCCAAGAAGGCATTGACTAGCTTTTCCCAAGAGTCCAGGCTTTCTTTAGGTTGAGAATCCAACCATATTCTAGCTCTGTCTCTTACAGCAAAAGGGAATAGCATCAGTCTGTAGACCTCAGGGTTAACCCCATTAGTCTTGACTGTGTCACAGATTTGCAAGAATTCAGCTAAGAACTGATGAGGATCTTCCATTGGAAGTCCATGGAACTTGCAATTCTGTTGCATTAGAGAAACTAATTGAGGCTTAAGCTCAAAGTTGTTTGCTCCAATGGCAGGGATAGAGATGCTTCTCCCATAGAAATCAGGAGTAGGTGCAGTGAAGTCACCCAGCACCTTCCTTGCATCGTTGGCATTGTTGTTGTTTTTGGCTGCCATGGGTTCTTCTTCCTTGAAGAATTCGGTCAGGTCCTCAACAGAGAGTTGTGCTTTAGCTTCTCTTAGCTTTCTCTTCAAGGTCCTTTCAGGTTCAGGATCAGCTTCAACAAGAATGCCTTTGTCTCTGCTCCTGCTCATATGAAAGAGAAGAGAACAAGAAAATGTGGAATCCTCTATGTCACAGTATAGAGATTCCTTGAAGTGTCAGAGGAAAAGAGAAATAGAAAGAAGAAGGAGAAGAATAATTCGAACTTTAATTAGATAAGGTTCGAATTGTGCATTAAGAAGGAGTGGTACTCCATAAATAGAAGGATGTGAGAAGAAGGGAAGAGAATTTTCGAAAATTCAATCAAAAGATTTTGAAAACATTTTGAAAAACACTTAATTGATTTTCGAAAATTGAAAGTGGAAAAGAAATCAAGTGATTTTTGAAAAAGATTTTGAAATTAGAAATTAGAAAGATTTGATTGAAAACTATTTTGAAAAGATGTGGTTAAGAAGATATGATTAGTTTTAAAGAGATGTGATTGAGAAGATATGATTTGAAAACAATTTTAAGAGATATGTTTTGAAAACAATTTTAAAAGATTTGATTTTGAAAATTAATGACTTGCCTAACAAGAAAAGATATGATTCAAACATAAAACCTTCCTCAACAAAAAAAAAGGCAAAAAATGTTCAATCAAATCATTAATTGTTAGTAAGTATCTTTGAAAAAGGAAAGAAATTGATTTTGAAAACATTTGATTGAAAAGATATGATTTGAAAAAGATTTAATTTTGAAAAACTTTGAAAACTTGAAAAAATTTGATTTTGAAAACAAAATCTTCCCCCTAGCACCATCCTGGCGTTAAACGCCCAAAATGCTACCTCTTTGGGCGTTAAACGCCCAACCAGGTACCCTGGCTGGCGTTTAAACGCCAGTCTGCCTTCTTCACTGGGCATTTTTGAATGCTCAGCTTTTTCTGTATAATTCCTCTGCAGCATGTTCTGAATCTTCAATTCTTTGTATCATTGACTTGAAAAGACACAAATTAAAAGTATTTTTAGATTTTTAATAATCAAAATGCAATAAGAATCAAATAACAATGCATGCAAGACACCAAACTTAGCAGTTTGTATACTACTAACACTATATGAGACACATAAACACTCAAGCCAAAAGAATTCAAAGATCAAAACAAAGAAATATATGCATGGATTCGAAAAATATAACAAAAACATGCATTTGACACTAAACCTAAGATGAGACACTAGACTTAAGCAAGAAATATTTTTGGATTTTATGATTTTTTTTTTGTGTTTTTCGAAAATTAAGTGGAAAAAGATATCAAAATTCTTAATGAGAATTCCAGGAATCAGTGCAATGCTAGTCTAAGACTCCGGTCCAGGAATTAGACATGGCTTCACAGCCAGCCAAGCTTTCAAAGAAAGCTTCGGTCCAAAACACTAGACATGACCAAAGGTCAGCCAAGCCTTAGCAGATCACTGCTCCAAAAGCAAAATTGATGAAAATCAACAAGCTCTTGTGGTGATAAGTTGAAACCTCGGTCCAATCAGATTAGACATGGCTTCTCAGCCAGCCAGATTTCAACAAATCATCATGAAACTCTAGAATTCATCTTCAAGAATTTCGAAAAAAAAAAATACCTAATCTAAGCAACAAGATGAACCGTCAGTTGTCCAAACTAGAACAATCCCCGGCATTGTTACCAAAAGCTTGCTCAAAACTTGAACAATCCCCGGCAACGGCGCCAAAAACTTGGTGCGCGAAATTGTGAACAATACTTTTCACAACTCTCATAATCCCTGGTCATGAACTCCAAAAGACTTGGTGGTTCAATTCCATGGCATTACACAACTTCGCACAACTAACCAGCAAGTGCACTGGGTCGTCCAAGTAATACCTTACGTGAGTAAGGGTCGATCCCACGGAGATTGTTAGCATTGAAGCAAGCTATGGTCATCTTGTAAATCTTAGTCAGGCAGACTCAAATGGATATGGTGATGAACGAAAATAATATAAAAGATAAGGATAGTGATACTTATGTAATTCATTGGTAGGAACTTCAGATAAGCGCATGAAGATGCCTTCCCTTCCGTCTCTCTGCTTTCCTACTGCCTTCATCCAATCCTTCTTACTCCTTTCCATGGCAAGCTCATGTAGGGTTTCACTGTTGTCAGCAGCTACCTCCCATCCTCTCAGTGAAAATACGTCCCTGATGCTCTGTCACAGCATAGGCTAATCAACTGTCGGTTCTCGTTCAGGCCGGAATAATATCCATTGATACTTTTGCGTCTGTCACTAACGCCCTAGCCTGCTAGGAGTTTGAAGCACGTCACAGTCATTCAATCATTGAATCCTACTCAGAATACCACAGACAAGGTTAGACCTTCCGGATTCTCTTGAATGCCGCCATCAGTTCTCGCCTATACCACGAAGACTCTGATCTCACGGAATGGTTGGCTCGTTTGTCAGGCGAGCACTCGGTTGTCAGGCGATCAACCATGCATCGTGTAATCAGGAATCCAAGAGATATTCACTAAGCCTCGAATGCTTGTAGAACAAGAATGGTTGTCAGTCACCTTGTTCATGGGTGAGAATGGTGATGGGCGTCAATCATCACCTTCATCAGGTTGAAGAACAAGTGATATCTTGGACAAAGAACAAGCGGAATTGAATAGAAGAACAATAGTAATTGCATTAATACTCGAGGTACAGCAGAGCTCCACACCTTAATCTATGGTGTGTAGAAACTTCACCGTTGAAAATACATAAGAACAAGGTCTAGGCATGGCCGAATGGCCAGCCTTTCAAAGTGATCAAAAGATCTCTAGAAAAAGGTTCCAAAGATCCGAAGATTTCTAATACAATAGTAAAAGGTCCTACTTATAGAAAACTAGTAGCCTAAGGTGTACAGAAATGAGTAAATGACATAAAAATCCACTTCCGGGCCCACTTGGTGTGTGCTTGGGCTGAGCAATGAAGCATTTTCGTGTAGAGACTCTTCTTGGAGTTAAACGCCAGCTTTAGTGCCAGTTTGGGCGTTTAACTCCCAATTAGGTGCCAGTTCCGGCGTTTAACGCTGGAATTTCTTGAGGTGACTTTGAACGCCGGTTTGGGCCATCAAATCTTGGGCAAAGTATGGACTATTATATATTGCTGGAAAGCCCAGGATGTCTACTTTCCAACGCCGTTGAGAGCGCGCCAATTGGGCTTCTGTAGCTCCAAAAAATCCACTTCGAGTGCAGGGAGGTCAGAATCCAACAGCATCTGCAGTCCTTTTGAGTCTCTGGATCAGATTTTTGCTCAGATCCCTCAATTTAAGCCAGAAAATACCTGAAATCACAGAAAAACACACAAACTCATAGTAAAGTCCAGAAAAGTGAATTTTAACTAAAAACTAATAAAAATATACTAAAAACTAACTAGATCATACTAAAAACATACTAAAAACAATGCCAAAAAGCGTACAAATTATCCGCTCATCAGCTACCAAAGTCTCTCTAATACAATAGTAAAAGGTCCTACTTATAGATAACTAGTAGCCTAGGGTGTACAGAGATGAGTAAATGACATAAAAATCTACTTCCAGGCCCACTTGGTGTGTGCTTGGGCTGAGCAATGAAGAAATTTCGTGTAGAGACTCTTCTTGGAGTTAAACGCCAGCTTTTATGCCAGTTTGGGCGTTTAACTCCCATTTGGGTGCCAGTTCCAGCGTTTAACGCTGGGATTTCTTGAGGTGACTTTGAATGCCGGTTTGGGCCATCAAATCTTGGGCAAAGTATGGACTATCATATATTGCTGGAAAGCCCAGGATATCTACTTTCCAACGCCGTTGAGAGCGCGCCAATTGGGCTTCTGTAGCTCCAGAAAATCCACTTCGAGTGCAGGGAGGTCAGAATCCAACAGCATCTGCAGTCCTTTTCAGTCTCTGGATCAGATTTTTGCTCAGAACCTTCAATTTCAGCCAGAAAATACCTGAAATCACAGAAAAACACACAAACTCATAGTAAAGTCCAGAAAAGTGAATTTTAACTAAAAACTAATAAAAATATACTAAAAACTAACTATATCATATCAAAAACATACTAAAAACAATGCCAAAAAGCGTACAAATTATCCGCTCATCAAATCCTCTATGTCACAGTATAGAGATTCCTTGAGATGTTAGAGGAACAGAAAAATAGAAAGAAGAGGTAGAAGAATTCGAACTTAATTAGATAGAGTTCCAATTGTGCATTGAGAAGGAGTGGTACTCCATAAATAGAAGGATGTGGGAAGAGAGGAAGAAATTTTTGAAAATTAAGTGAAATATTTTGAAAACATTTTTGAAAAACTTTAATTGATTTTCGAAAATCAAGAGTGGGAAAGAAATCAAGTAATTTTTGAAAAAGATTTTGAAATTAGAAATAAAAAAGATATGATTAAAAACTGTTTTGAAAAAGATGTGATTAAAAAGATATGATAAAAAATTATGCTTTTAAAAAGATATGATTTGAAAACAATTTTAAAAAGATTTGATTTTAAAAATTAATGACTTGGCTAATAAGAAAAGATATGATTCAGACATTAAACCTTTTTCAACAGAAAAGGCAACATACTTAAAATGTTCAATCAAATCATTAATTGTTAGCAAGTATCTTTGAAAAAGGAAAGAAATTGATTTTGAAAACATTTGATTGAGAAGATATGATTTGAAAAAGATTTGATTTTGAAAAACTTTGAAAACTTGAAAAAAAATTGATTTTGAAAACAAAATCCTCTCCCTTGTGCCATCCTGGCGTTAAACGCCCAGAATGGTGCACATTCTGGCGTTTAACGCCCAATGCACTACCTTTTTGGGCGTTAAACGCCCAACCAGGTACCCTGGCTGGCGTTTAAACGCCAGTCTGTCCTTCTTCACTGGGCGTTTTGAACGCCCAGCTTTTTCTGTGTAATTCCTCTGCTGCATGTTCTGAATCTTCAGTTCCCTGTACTATTGACTTGAAAATAGAACCAAGATCAAATAAACAATGCATGCAAGACACCAAACTTAAAATTAGACACTAGACTCAAACAAGAAACATAAAATATTTTTGGTTTTTATGATTTTTATAAATTTTTTTGTGCTTTTTCGAAAATTATATGAAAATAGAAAATAAAGGTTTCAGAATTCTCAATTTGGATTCCAGGAATCATTGCAATGTTAGTCTAAGACTCCGGTCCAGGAATTAGACATGGCTTCACAGCCAGCCAAGCTTTCAAAGAAAGCTTCGGTCCAAAACACTAGACATGGCCAATGGCCAGCCAAGCCTTAGCAGATCATTGCTCCAATAGCAAGATTGATAGAAATCAACAAGCTATTGTGATGATCAGTTGAAACCTCGGTCCAATAAGATTAGACATGGCTTCTCAGCCAGCCAGACTTCAACAGATCATCATGAAACTCTAGAACTCATTCTTAAGAACTCTGAAAAAAAATACCTAATCTAAGCAACAAGATGAACCGTCAGTTGTCCATACTCAAAACAATCCCTGGCAACGGCGCCAAAAACTTGGTGCGCGAAATCGTGATCACTACAACTTCGCACAACTAACCAGCAAGTGCACTGGGTCGTCCAAGTAATAAACCTTACGCGAGTAAGGGTCGATCCCACGGAGATTGTTGGTATGAAGCAAGCTATGGTCACCTTGTAAATCTTAGTCAGGCAGACTCAAATGGGTATAGATGATATATGAATAAAACATAAAGATAAAGATAGAGATACTTATGCATATCATTGGTGAGAGCTTCAGATAAGTGTATGAAGATGCTTTCCCTTCCGTCTCTCTACTTTCCTACTGTCTTCATCCAATCCTTCTTACTCCTTTCCATGGCAAGCTTATGCAAAGGTTTCACCGTTGTCAGTGGCTACCTCCCATCCTCTCAGTGGAAATGTTCAACGCACCCTGTCACGGCACGGCTATCCATCTGTCGGTTCTCGGTCAGGCCGGAATAGAATCCAGTGATTCTTTTGCGTCTGTCACTAACGCCCCGCCTGCTAGGAGTTTGAAGCACGTCACAGTCATTCAATCATTGAATCCTACTCAGAATACCACAGACAAGGTTAGACCTTCCGGATTCTCTTGAATGCCGCCATCAGTTCTTGCCTATACCACGAAGACTCTGATCTCACAGAATGGCTGGCTCGTTTGTCAGGCGAGCACTCGGTTGTCAGGCGATCAACCATGCATCGTGTATCAGGAATCCAAGAGATAAACACTAGAGCCTTGTTTGCTTGTAGAACAAAAGTGGTTGTCAGTCACTTTGTTCATAGGTGAGAATGATGATGAGTGTCACGGATCATCACATTCATCAAGTTGAAGAACAAGTGATATCTTCGACAAAAAACAAACGGAATTGAATAGAAGAACAATAGTAATTGCATTAATACTCGAGGTACAGCAGAGCTCCACACCTTAATCTATGGTGTGTAGAAACTCCACCGTTGAAAATACATAAGAACAAGGTCTAGGCATGGCCGAATGGCCAGCCTCCCAAAGTGAGTTCAATCATAAAAACATGATCAAAAGCTCTTCTCCGATGAAAAGGTCCAAATACAATAGTAAAAGGTCCTATATATAGAGAACTAGTAGCCTAGGGTGTACATAGATGAGTAAATGACATAAAAATCCACTTCCGGGCCCACTTGGTGTGTGCTTGAGCTGAGCAATGAAGCATTTTCGTGTAGAGACTCTTCTTGGAGTTAAACGCCAGCTTTTATGCCAGTTTGGGCGTTTAACTCCCATTTAGGTGCCAGTTCCGGCGTTTAACGCTGGGAATTCTGAGGGTGACTTTGAACGCCGGTTTGGGCCATCAAATCTTGGGCAAAGTATGGAATATCATATATTGCTGGAAAGCCCAGGATGTCTACTTTCCAACGCCATTGAGAGCGCGCCAATTGGGCTTTTGTAGCTCCAGAAAATCCACTTCGAGTGCAGAGAGGTCAGAATCCAACAGCATCTGCAGTCCTTTTCAGTCTCTGAATCAGATTTTTGTTCAGGTCCCTCAATTTCAGCCAGAAAATACCTGAAATCACAGAAAAACACACAAACTCATAGTAAAGTCCAGAAAAGTGAATTTTAACTAAAAACTAATAAAAATATACTAAAAACTCAACTCAAACTACTAAAAACATACTAAAAACAATGCCAAAAAGCGTACAAATTATCCGCTCATCAATTACAAATACCAATTCTCCCTAGGAACTATCCTTCCTATCTGGGACAAGTCCAGAATCTAAATCCAATCCTGAACTTGATTTGGTCACTGCCAAACTTTCAACTGTAAAGTGCTAACCCAACTTATAAGGAGATTCCCACAGAATCATGAAACACAACACATAAATACAAAGGACCTCTAAGGACATCTATGGCTTTTTCTTTTAATTTTGAACTCTCTGCCTTTTTTCGCTCTATGGCTTTTTCTTACAAACCTCACTGTTTGCCTTTTTCCATGAGACTCAAGACATACAAAATTAAACAGAAAAATACAAAACAGAACACATTGAAGGAGAAGAACATATGTTAGCTTAGGTAGCTCTGAGAACTCTGTGCCTTGCACTCTTACTCCTTGCCTCAAGCCCTGACTGTTCTCCCTTATTTATAGAGGGAGAAGCCTCCACGGTTGAAACCAAAATAACCAAGCTAATCTTCTTCTTCTTCATGCAAACCGGTTTGGCCAGAGAGCGAGGAGAAGTAAATGCAATAACCAACATGCAATTACCTTTGGTTCTTCCTTGGTCACCAATAATCATCAATCCGAGCCTTTCATCTTGCCTTGCACTCCAAGATGGACTCCTAGCCCTTGATGCTTCATAATGATGACAGCTTCATCTGCTCCATCCTCTGCTTCTTCCATCACGTAGCCACTGTAGCTACCTCCTGTGGTGGTTGAGCAGAATCAGAGTCAAGCCATCCCTCCAAGGATCTTTTTCCTCTGACCGAGATCTTCTCTTCCATTTTTGGTATGGAGAGGCTGAGATCTCTTCACCAAATCTTACCTTTCTTGGTTGAAGATATTAACCACAACATACTTTTTGTTTTCTTTTTGTTGCCGTCATTACAATGGTCTTGTTGCTTGTTTTTTCTTCCTTTCGGCAGCTAGCTTTAGCTTCCATGCCTTCTCTGTTGAAATGATCGAAGGAGAAGAAGAGAGAGTAGAGAGAGAAGAAAGTGAAAAAAAGCAAAGATATGAGTGTTATCACAAATAAATTAATTAGGTACAACTCTCCATGATTTGGGTAGTAGCGTGTAAGTTACACTTAATTGCCATCAAATCACTTTGACATTTTCTCTTTCATGTTTCCAAGGTAATTAACTCAAGCAAAAAAAATTTTGAAATCCACCACATGATGGAAATGGAATCCGTTGGAAGCATGAAGCAAAAACATTTGCTTTCTCTCTTAATTGGTTTCGGACCAAACAAACAAAATAATTTGGGCTCATAGTAATGATTGAATTCTGGCGTAAATAACAATCAATTCAGCCATAAGGATCAAAAAAATTTTGTATCAATGCTGAATATTAATTTTAATTTGGGCTTGCTTAAATCAATCTGACCCAATAATAAAAAATTGCTTCAGCCACAACACTTAACAATTTTTGAAATCAAGATTGATTCACTTCCAACATCTTGGGCTTGCTATTTTTTTCCGGCCCAATAGCAAAATCTGCATCAACAAAATTATTAATTAAACAAGTATGAATTAAGATCAAATTAATAATTTTATAAATAATTATATTAATAATATTTAGTCATCACTAATATTAACTTAGTGTTTTCCAAACTTATCGGTAACTATTATTAGCATATAAAAATTAAAAGAAAAATACAATTAAAGAGTTGAAATTTTAGAAATGACTGAGGTACAAAACAAGAAAGTAGAAAATAATTTGAAACATAAGAAACAACCAAAATTTGCCACGCAAATTACTTTTCAATCCGATCATAGTGTTTAAATGTTTTTTCATTGGAGAATTTAGTTAAATGCATGGTGCCTATATATATTTATTTAATTTATTAAAAGAAAATAAAAATTAATATTTAGTTTAAAAATATAAAAATAAATAATTTTTAAATTTAAATTTCATTAGAAAAAATAAGTTCGACACTAAATTTATAGACTACTAAAAAATTTACCATAATTAAAATATCATAATAAATCTGTCGCAACATCTTCGTGCGGGACAGCGTAATCCGGGATGATGATGAATAGATATTTATTTATTATTTTTTAGAAAATTTGTATCATGAGATTTAGAGTTGTCATCAAATAATTTTTTTATAAAAAATAAAATAGCTGATTGAATGCCAAAAGAAGAAAAAGTCTACGATACCAGGAACATAATTAAAATATCATAAAATATTCTGTAGAACATATATTATTTATTTATCTTATTATTTTGATAACTAAATCCCATCAACACAATTGGCAAGAACTAATATATTATATTTTTATTATTTCATAGAAAAAAGGTATTTATTTTATATGATTATTATTATTTTGCCATAAAAATCAAATTTAATAGGTTTTATATATCTTTAATATTTTGATAATCAAATCTTGTCAATATAATTAGCGAGAATCAATATATTAGTTTATTTTATAAGAAAAATAAAATCAAATTTAATCAGCGCTGCTAATGATTGAATTCAAAATAAAATTCTAAGAATCGTAGATTTTTTTTTTGAAAAATATTTTATTTATCTTTAATATTAATTCTCGTCAATGTAATTGGCGAGATCTAATTTATTATATTTTGACAATTTCATAAAAGATGGTATTTACTTTATATTAGCATCATATGGTTATGAACATCAAGTTTAATCAGTGCTCATGATTAAACTTAAAATAAAAAGTTAATTTTAATCACCTTATTCTTAAATATATATGTTGGCTAACTTTTGATTATAGCATAAAAATAAATAGATAATGGTCGAATATACATCTCCTCTTAAAGTGTTTCTAAAGCAAAAAAAACATAGTCTTTATTAAAAGTATCATTTTTTTTTAATTATACTTTTTAAGAATAGTTGAATGAAAAATTTTTTTGTAGTGTATATATTTATATTTTATCTTTTAAAAAAGTAAATAAATAATATGAAGAAAAGAGAAATTGAATATACAATTCCAAATAAAAAAATAATGACTCATAAAAAAAACTAATAGTACAAATGTGAATTTGCAAATAGGATGAATCACTTTTTTCCTTAAAAAATATGATAATATCAATAATAGTTGACGATCAAATAAAATAAAAAAGAAAAAAAAGTAAGAGAGGGAATAAATGTAATTTGAAATACACAAATTCTATACAAAATAAACAAAACTTAATCAATATATGTTAAAAAAAAGAAAACAAATGAAACAAAAGTTAAAATAGTAAATAATCATCTCTTGAAAATTGGAACAATTCAGCGACTTGCACTTGCATCTAAACATGGCAAATGCACACACCTACAAGAATTCTATTTAATATTATTAGATCTTTTATTTTACTGCATCTCTTCCATATTAATAAGTCTAACTCCAGATTTTGTTTATTTCCAAATTGAAATATATTTTCATTTTTTTTGCAATTTTCATAAACACCAACACTCTTTGATCATATATTACATTAATTAATGCTATTTTATTTTATCTTATTCTTTGACAAAGATTAAAAAGATAATGTGAGTTTCTTTTTGTTAATTCCTTTTTTTTGTGATTTTATTTCATATTTTTTAAAACAAAACCTATTCTTCTGCATATTAAAAATAAGTAAATATTTTCTCTTATTTTTGTTTTGTTTTGTTTTGTTTGATAAAGTAAAAAATAGCAATTATAAAATTTTTTGTATTTATTATTATCTTTTACATTTTACAATAAGAACTAGGTTGACAATAGTATTTTTACGTCTAAAGAAATATACTTGACAATATGAATACAAGTACGAAGTAATATGAGTTAACATTATTAACCTGATGATTCTATTCCTTTATTCTGCCTTAACTGCTAACTGTGATCTTTTTTTCAGAAAAAAATATTTGTATGAATTCTCTTTTTTTTTCTTTTTTTTTTCTTTTTTCTGTTTTAGCTCCTCCTATTTTCTTGTTTTGTCCTTGTTTTCCCTCGTTGCTCTCTTCAAGTTTATAAAGTACGAGACGATCGATATTATTGAAATTATTTTTTCGCCCATGTCTCCAAGAGTGATATTTGATAAATTATTCTGAATTTTTTTTGCCGACTACTAGAACATGTCTCATGCCACCATTGCTGTTCCATTCCTCATCATCATCAACTTTTGATTTACTGAATTCTTCTTCTTTTTTATTTTATATATATTTTTTTCAATCAAACTGAATATGATGAGAGTTTATTATTTATTCAATCAAACTAAACAATAATATAGCGGTTATAAGGATATTCTAATTATTTTATATCAATTGCTTGTGATGAATTATTGGTGTGGTTGTCTTGTTTTTTATTTTTATTATATTAAAACTTATTCAAAAAAATTGTAATTATATTTTTTGTGTATTGAAAACAAAAATAGAAATAAAGATATAGAGTATGATTAAACAATAAAAAGACAAAGGAGTTTATCTAAATTTGTCCATAAAAATGTATTGAGTTTTTACCTATCAAATAGAAGTCAAGCATGCTACTTCATTAAAATTATGCGATGGGAATCGGTTGCGCACGATTGTCCCATACAAGAAAACAATATGAATACCAATTGGATATGGTTTTTTCAAAAGGAATTGAAAAGAAATATAGCTATCAGTCGGGTATAGTTGCCCTATAATAAAGAAAGAAAAAACAAAATGGGTACCAGACGGATATGGTCGCCCCCTAAAGAATTGAGAAACAAGATAGGCACCAGTTGGATATAGTTACCCTATGATGAATTGAAAATCAAGATAGGTACCAATTGGGTATGGTTGTCCTATGAGAAATTGAAAAGCAAAATGGGTGCTAGTTGGGTATGGTTGCCCCTCGAGGAAAGATTTGATGACTAGCGAGTTAGTTTCAACACAATAGATACCAGATAGAAAAAAATATTCCTAATTAAAAAAAAGATTACTTATAGGTACCAGTTGAATATGATTATCCCACACAATAAAAATCTGATGATTGAGTTGTCTGAAATAAAAATGTGATAATGGTGATGAATTTTTTTAAAAGCATAATTCAAAATAGAAATCAAATATTTTTTTTTGTTTAAAGATAAGATGCATGATTGTTGTGTAATTGTTTTTTCCTATTTTCTACATATCCTTATTGTCATCGATGGCATTCAAAGAAAAATGAACTTAGAACATTCGTATTCTCTTTCTCTTGCATTTGGTTTTGAAAAGGAGCATGTAATCTCTATTCTCTTTTTTCTTTTTTTTAAAGAGCCCATAATCATTTGTGACTGTTGGTGTTCATCCATTTATAAAATTAGCAGATATTTTGCATTCCAGTATCAAAATAACAATGCACATTGAAAACAAGCAAAGGTAGTACTAATGAGATAATTGACAAAAGGATCATAAAATCTAATACAAAAAAAATAAATAATTCAATAAAGATGTTCATCAATGCAAGCGGGTGTGGTGTTGATGAGATGATTGATACAAAGAATCACAAACCAAAAATAGAAGAGAATACAATTAATTTATCGAATGCACTCCTTTAGAATGACAACACTAGTAAACCGTTTCTATTTCGAATCATTTGTAACCAGCTTTTAAAGACATTGATAAATATGTTGATCTAGACCATCTTTTAGAATGTCATATTCTTCGATATATTAGCAACCTCATTTTTTTGTTTTTCTTTTGATTTTTTTTTTTGCTTTTTGCCTTTGCAGCCTTTCGGTTTTCTAAATCGGCAAACACCTTTTTTCTTTTTTATATTTTATATTTTATATTATTTTATTTTATACTTTCGTCTCTTTTATGCATAATATCTCTTTACAACATCTAAGTTGACTGACAATAAAAACTCTTCACCATCCATCGTAGTAAGAATTAGAGCCCATCTAGAAAATGCTTTACAATGTAAGAGCCTTCATAGTTTGGTGTCTACTTCCCACATTGATCCATTTGAATGGGCAGGATCTTCTTGAGGACCAGACTGCCTTCCAAGAATTGCCGAGGATAGATTTTCTTTTCATGGGATTTTATCATTTTTTTCTGATAAAGTTGGCCGTGACATAATGTAGCCAATTATTTTCCATCAATGAGATTCAATTGATCGAATCGATTTTGGATCCACTCTGATTCTTCCAATTTTTTTTCCCTTAAGACTCTCAAGGAAGGTATTTTGACTTCAATAGGAAGTATTGCCTCCATTGCATAGACCAAAGAGAATGATGTTGCCCCTGTTGACGTAGGAACAGAAGTACGATATCCATGCAGGGCAAATGGAAGCATTTTTTGAATGATCTTTTTGATCTTTTTATTAGTTACTTCAATTGTCCTATTCAATTTTGAATGATACAGTGATGGATTATGATGCTAAATTTTAACTTTTTCACACACCTCTTTCACCGACTTATTGTTGAGGTTGGTAGCATTATCTGTAATGATCTTGTTTGGTATACCGTAATGAAAAATCAACTCCCTTATCATGAACTTGGTCACCACACTTTGCATAATGTTAGCATAAGAAGCAGCTTCTACCCATTTTGTGAAGAAATCAATTGCCACTTAGATGAATTGATGCCCATTTGAAGCCTTTGGTTCAATAGGACCAATAACATCCATGCCCCCACATAGAAAATGGTCATGGCGCAGTCAAAATTTTAGAGGTCTAGGTGATACATAAATCTTATCACCATAAATTTGACATTTGTGACATTGCTTTACATGGTTGAAGCAATGCGCTTCCATAGTCATCCAATAGTATTTGATTATTTTTCTTGCCATGGCATGTCCATTTGCATGAGTTCCAAAAGTACCTTCATGCCCTTCTTTAATGATTTTTTCAGCCTCTTCGGTGTCTACACATCTGAGTAGAACTATATCATAATTTCTCTTGTAAAGAACATTTCCATTCAGAAATAAGCCCATGGCTAATCTCCTTAAGGTTCTTTTGTCATTTTCAGATGCACCTGGAGGGTATTTTTGTTCTTGAAGGTAACATTTGATGTCCTAATACCAAGGCTTACCATCTGGCTTTGATTCCACTGTGTGGCTATGTGTAGACTGATTACGAACTCTCACTTTTATAAGTGGTACACTCCTATCATCACTTATTTTGAACATTGAGGATAATGCGGCCAAAGCATCAGCCAAATAATTGTCTTCGTGTGATACATGGCAAAACACAATCTCATCAAAATCCTCAATAAATTCTTGAATATAAGTATGATATGATATCAATTTGGCATCACGAGTTTCCTTTTCACCTTTTAATTGATGGAAAAGTATAAGGTACCAACATATTATCTGCCAACTTATTGCCAATAATGATTAATTATTATATTTTAAACACATATATAAAAAGACACATCCAAAAAATATATTTATAAAGACACTTCTATTAAAAATAGTCATAAAAAAGACATTTTTATTAGACACATCTATAAAGATACTTCCATTAAACACAATTATAAATAAGAGTTGGCAGATATTGGCAGAAATATTGTTGGTAACGTAGCGGGATTGTTAATTGATAAATCACAAAGGCAGAATCTCCATACACTTCTAGAATCTTGACTTTGAAGTCTATAGCTGCTTGAATTCCCATGACACATGCTTCATATTTAGCGATATTGTTAGTATAATTGAAACATAGTTTAACTGTGGTAGGAACTAGCTTGCCCTCAAGGTACGTCAATACTACTCCAATTCTTTGACCTAATGCGTTAGAAGCTCCATCTAAGAACAAGATCCACTTTTCTGCCTTTGTTGATTTTGTCCCATGATCTGTTATGGGTTGATGGGCAAGAAATTCTGCTAAAGCACTCCCTTTGATCGCTTTTTAAGCAATATAAGTTATGTCGTATTCAGACATAAGAACTTGCCAACGAGCAATTCTTTCAGTTAGTGCTAGCTTTTCAAATATGTACTTAATTGGATTCATTTTGAATATCAACCAAGTGTTATGTACAACATATATTCTCTTAATGTATGAGTTGTCCATGCCAATGCACAGCATTTTCGTTCCAATAAAGAGTATTTTGAAAGCATCTTCATATCTATAGTCCACCTCTGATTTGTAATCGTTTGGGTCATCAAACATGTGCATTGGAAATTCATCAGGGCCAGTAACCATAGGGGCTTTGAACCCTTTTCCTCTATCATCTTGCCATAATAGATATCTAGGAGTGGTGTCTATTGTTCGTACGCCAGATTTTATGCATCTAACATCCTTCCAATTGGATATGATTTCCTTGACTTTGCTCACTGTATTAGAACTCCATATATATGTAAAATTAATATCCATAAGGCCAAGGGTCATAAGGAAAAACTGGAGAGAACCCACATCTCTTTGAACAAGCGTTGGAGCATAACTAGTGACACCCTAGGGACCGACAAGTGGAACCCAAGGTTTTGGATATATCGAAAAAGAAAATCTACATCCAAATTTTGTCCATCCATCCTCATGTGATTTTTGATCAACTCATTTAGGTGTCTTTTTCTAATCATAGCAGTAGATCTTATCTTTGGGCATATTTTCTTTATTTAAGAATTTAGCGTATTCTTCAATAGTTGGCATCAATTCAAACTAATTGAATGTGAAGCATTGATATGAGGGGTCCCAGTCTCAATATGAATGAAAAGGAGATAAGGGATATCCCTAACTTTTCAATAAAATCTCATTGTCTCTTCATTTGCATTGTGACCATATTTCCTTGATTTCATTCAAACTCACATTTTCTAACAGGTATGAAATTTCTATCCCAAGAAGTAAACTATCTCCTTTTTCTCTTTGTGTGTATTTCAAAAATTCTGCCATAACACTTTTTTCTTTGGCGACTATATTAGTTGACCAAAGAGCATTACCCTTATCCATGGTAGAGATTTGATGATATCTTTATGAGATTGGACGATGCATATGCAATGAAAGAAGAAACACAGTTAATATTGATAAAATAGTAATGAAAACTCACAACTAAAGAAAGGTTCTATGATTTCATACAAGTGAAAGTGTTGGCTCTAGACTCCCTAATAAGTTCTCGTTATTCTCCTTGTAAATAAGTGTGGTGAAAAGAATAAAAAGTAAACAATGTACAAGTTGTAAGCATCATATTAGCACACAAGATATTGAAAGAAATGAAAAAAAAAGACCAATAAAAACAAATAACAAATAACAAAAGATTAACATAAGGCTTAACCCTCAAATATTCCCATTGGAGTCGCCAAGCTGTCGCAACAACACCGCGCGGGGCGGCACAACCTGGGATGATGAAAGGAGATTTATTCATCATTTTTTAGAGAACTCATGTTATGAGATTTAGAGTCGCCACCAAACAAATTTTCCATAAAAATGGAATAGCTGATTGAATGCAAAAAGGAGAAAAAGACTATGATACCAGGATTCAGATTGGGGGCTGATTACGAATAAGGTAGATTAGATATTAGCATCTTATATCGTAAGGTTTTAAATGGTTATCTTTTATTCTTTTATTATTTGTAGATTTAATTTTTATTGGTCTTCTACAGAATAAATATTATTTATTTATCTTATTATTTTGATAACTAAATCTCGTCAACGCAATTGACGAGAACTAATATTTATTTTTATTATTTTATAGAAAAAGATATTTATTTTATATGATTATTATTTTTCCATGAAAATCAAATTTAATATGTTTTATATATCTTCAATATTTTGATAATTAAATCTCGTCAATGCAATCGGCGAGAATTAATATATTAGCTTTTTTATAAAAAAATATTTATTGTATATTATTATTATTTTTTGTTATTCAAATCAAATTTAATTAGTACTCATGATTAAACTCAAAATAAAATCCCACAAATCTTAGAATCTTTTTGAAAAAATATTATATTTATCTTTAGTATTAAATCTCGTCAATGCAATTGGCGACATCTAATATATATATTATGTAAGAATCGTGACTATTTAACCGCTTAATTAATTAAATTAATTGCTCAAAGTAGGATCCAAAAATTTATAATGTTAATTTAGAAATTTAAATATGATATTTAGATTCAATAGATTTTTCTGAGTTGGAAAATATAATTTTTTGCAAAAAACTGTACAAAAACGCAAACCGGTAAATTAACCGACAGTTCCGGCTTAAGTCTGTCCGATATTGTGCGAGAATAATTAAAAATAGTAGAAAACCTTAGAAAAATATTTAGAATTGAAAACTGGGTATTAATTTTAAAGCTTTGCCCCAAAATTAGGCCAAACGGGCAAAAAATGTAAACGGGTTGGACCGGCGCAAGTTAGGCCCAAGCTCAACATATATAATACTCAATTAATGAGCCCCTTAGCCATAAACACATACACACAAGGGTTGAGTGGCTGAAGTGAAGAGGAGAAGAAGAGAGAAAAGTTACTATTCACATCTCACTTCAATCGACATATCTCGAGTTACGGTGTTTCGATTTGCGTGCAATTAGCGGCTACGAGAAGTTCTTGCCGAGCTCGTTAGTTCTATCTAACGTTTTTTGTTAATATTTTAAAATTTTATCTCCTTTTCTCTGCCCTAAGAAATTTGAATTTTTGGATTTTGGTTTTGAGTGAATTTTTGTGTTTTGATTGATTAGGTGTTCTCTAAGGTAAGGAAACTCTTTACCAAACACCATCGGAAAAGGTAAGGAAACTCTTTACCTTATGAATTTGTGTAATTAGAAATCCTAGGTATTGATTTATGGTAATTTATATGGTTTTATTTAAGTTCTTGCACTTGTTGGAGTTGATTTGGAGCTTGGAATGTGAGTTAGTGATTTGTTGGTGATTGGAAGCTTGTTTGGACTCAATCTTTGGTTTTTGGCATATTGGAAATCGGTCAAGGTATGGTTTCGATTTTTTCTATGTAATATATAATATTTCTGGACACTTAAGCTAGTGACCCATTGATGAGCGGATAATTTATACGCTTTTTGGCATTGTTTTTAGGTAGTTTTTAGTAAGTTCAAGCTACTTTTAGGGATGTTTTCATTAGTTTTTATGTTAAATTCACATTTCTGGACTTTACTATGAGTTTGTGTGTTTTTCTGTGATTTCAGGTAATTTCTGGCTGAAATTGAGGGACTTGAGCAAAACTCTGAAAAAGGCTGACAAAAGGACTGCTGATGCTCTTGGAATTTGACCTCCCTGCACTCGAAATAGATTTTCAGGAGCTACAGAACTCCAAATGGCGCGCTCTTAACGGCGTTGGAAAGTAGACATCCAGAGCTTTCCAGCAATATATAATAGTCTATACTTTATTCGGGAATTGACGACGTAAAGTGGCGCTCAACGCCAAGTACATGCTGCTGTCTGGAGTTAAACGCCAGAAACACGTCATAACCCGGAGTTGAACGCCAGAAACACGCTATAACTCGGCGTTCAACTCCAAGAAAAGCCTCAGCTCGTGGATAGATCAAGCTCAGCCCAAGCATACACCAAGTGGGCCCCGGAAGTGGATTTATGCATCAATTACTTATTCATGTAAACCCTAGTAGCTAGTCTAGTATAAATAGGATAATTTACTATTGTATTAGTCGTCTTTGGACCACGTTTCATCTTTGGTCTCAGTTTTGTTTTATTCTTTATCTTAAGAGGCCATTGATCACGTTTTAGGGGGCTAGCATTCGGCCATGCCTGAACCTTTCACTTATGTATTTTCAACGGTGGAGTTTCTACACACCATAGATTAAGGGTGTGGAGCTCTGCTATACCTCAAGTTTCAATACAATTACTATTACTTTCTATTCAATTCTCTTTTATTCTTATTCCAAGATATACGTTGCACAACACTTTGATGAATGTGATGATCCGTGACACTCATCATCATTCTCACCTATGAACGCGCGTGACTGACAACCACTTCCGTTCTACTCTAGGCCGGGCGCATATCTCTTAGATTCCCCAACAGAATCTTCGTGGTATAAGCTAGATAGATGGCGGCATTCATGGGGATCCGGAAAGTCTAACCTTGTCTGTGGTATTCCGAGTAAGATCCTGAGAATCTGAAAAGTCTAACCTTGTCTGTGGTATTCCGAGTAGGATTCCGGTATTGAATGACTGTGACGAGCTTCAAACTTTTGAAGGCTGGGCGTTAGTGACAGACGCAAAAGAATCAACAGATTCTACTCCAACTTGATTAAAAACCGACAGATGATTAGCTGTGCTGTGACAGAGCATTTGGACCATTTTCACTGAGAGGATGGGATGTAGCCATCAACAAGGGTGATGCCTCCAGACGATTAGCCGTGCAGTGACAGCGCATAGGACCATTTTCCCGAGAGAATTAAAAGTAGCCATTGATGATGGTGACGCCCTACATACAGCTTGCCATGGAAAAGAGTAAGAAGGATTGGATGAAAGCCATAAGAAAGTAGAGATTCGAAAGGATTCTAGCATCTCCACACTCCTATCTGAAATTCCCACTATTGATTTACATAAGTATTTCTATCCCTTTTTATTTTCCATTTATTATTAATTTTTGAACTCACCATAACCATTTAATCTGCCTAACTGAGATTTACAAGGTGACCATAGCTTGCTTCATACCAACAATCTCTGTGGGATCGACCCTTACTCACGTAAGGTATTACTTGGATGACCCAGTACACTTGCTGGTTTAGTTGAATGAAGTTGTGATCATAAATTCCAATAGAGCCAATTTTTAAATCTCATGCAAATACAAAGAGGATCATAATTTCGTCCACCAAGTTTTTGGCGCCGTTGCCGGGGATTGTTCGAGTATGGACAATTGACGGTTCATCTTGTTGCTCAGATTAGGTAATTTTCTTTTCAAAAATCTTTTTCAAAATTTTTCTTTTATTTTTTGTTTTTTCAAGCTTTATTTTCGAAAAAAAATTAATAAAAATACAAAAAAATTAGAAAATCATAAAAATAAAAAATATTTTGTGTTTCTTGTTTGAGTATTGAGTCAATTTTTAAGTTTGGTGTCAATTGCATGTTTTAAAAATTTTTTCTTGCATTTTTCAAAAAATCCATGCATTCATAGTGTTCTTCATGATCTTCAAGTTGTTCTTGACAAGTCTCCTTGTTTGATCTTAATGTTTTCTTTTTTGTGTTGTTTGTTGTTTTTCATATGCATTTTTTGTTTGTTAGAGTCCATGCATTAAAGATTTCTAAGTTTGGTGTCTTGCATGTTTTCTTTGCATAAAAAATTTTTCAAAATTATGTTCTTGATGTTCATCATGATCTTCAAAGTGTTCTTGGTGTTCATCTTGACATTCATAGTGTTCTTGCATGCATTGTGTTTTGATCCAAAATTTTCATGTTTTGGGTCATTTTTATGTTTTTCTCTCTCATCATCAAATATTCAAAAATAAAAAAATATCTTTTCCTTATTTTTCTCATAATTTTCAAAAATTTGAGTTGACTTAGTCAAAAATTTTTAAAATTAGTTGTTTCTTACAAGTCAAGTCAAATTTTCAATTTTAAAAATCTTATCTTTTCAAAATCTTTTTCAAAAATTATATCTTTTTCATTTTTTTTCTATTTTTCGAAAAATTTCAAAAATATTTTTCAAATTATTTTCAAAATCTTTTTCTTATCTTTATATCATATTTTCGAAATTACACTAACAATTAATGTGATTGATTCAAAAATTTAAAGTTTGTTACTTTCTTGTTAAGAAAGGTTCAATCTTTAAGTTCTAAAATCATATCTTTTAGTTTCTTGTTAGTTAAGTAATTTTAAAAAATTAAATCTTTTTCAAAATATCTTTTTCTTAAAAATCTTATCTTTTTATTTTATCTTTTTCAAAATTTGATTTCAAAATATCTTATCTAACTTCTTATCTTCTTATCTTTTTCAAATTTGATTTTAATATCTTTTTCAATCAACTAACTAACTTTTTATTTGTTTCCTATCTTTTTCAAAACCAACTAACTACTTTTTCCTCTCTAATTTTCGAAAATATCTCACCTCTTTTTCAAAAATTCTTTTTGTTCTAAATTTTAATTTTAATCTTATTTTATCTTTAATTTTTGAAAATTACTAGCCCCTTTTTCAAAATTATTTTCGAAATTTCCCCTCTCTTTTCTTATTCTATTTAATTATTTATTTACTAACACTTCTCTTCACCTCTCTCCATCTAAATATCCGAACCCATTCTTCTTTACTCTTCTCCCCTTCCTTCTTCTACTAACACAAAGGAATCTCTATACTGTGACATAGAGGATTCCTCTTCTTTTCTTGTTTTCTTCTCTTTCATATGAGCAGGAACAGGGAAAAAGGCACTCTTGTTGAAATTGATCCTGAACCTGAAAGGACTCTGAAAAGGAAACTAAGAGAAACTAAATTACAACAATCCAGAAATAACCTTTCAGAAATTTTCGAACAAGAGAAGGAGATGGCAGCCGAAAATAATAATAATGCAAGGAGAATGCTTGGTGACTTCACAAAGCCAACGTCCAAATTTGATGGAAGAAGCATCTCCATTCCTGCCATTGGAGCCAACAACTTTGAACTGAAACCTCAGCTAGTTGCCTTAATGCAACAAAACTGCAAGTTTTATAGACTTCCATCTGAAGATCCTTACCAGTTTTTAACTGAGTTCTTGCAGATTTGTGAGACTGTTAAGACGAATGGAGTTGATCCTGAAGTCTACAGACTCATGCTTTTCCCTTTTGCTGTAAGAGACAGAGCTAGAATATGGTTGGATTCACAACCTAAGGATAGCCTGGACTCTTGGGATAAGCTGGTCACAGCCTTCTTGGATAAATTCTTTCCTCCTCAAAAGCTGAGCAAGCTTAGAGTGGATGTCCAGACCTTCAAACAAAAAGATGGTGAATCCCTCTATGAAACTTGGGAAAGATACAAGCAGCTGACCAAAAGGTGTCCATCTGACATGTTTTCAGAATGGACCATATTAGATATATTTTATTATGGTCTATCTGAATTTTCGAAAATGTCATTGGACCATTCTGCAGGTGGATCTATTCACCTAAAGAAAACGCCTGAAGAGGCTCAAGAACTCATTGACATGGTTGCAAACAACCAATTCATGTACACTTCTGAGAGGAATTCCGTGAATAATGGGATACCTCAGAAGAAAGGAGTTCTTGAAATTGATACTCTGAATGCCATATTGGCTCAGAACAAAGTGTTGACTCAGCAGGTCAACATGATCTCTCAAAGTCTGAATGGATGGCAAAATGCATCCAACAGTACTAAAGAGGCAGCTTCTGAAGAAGTTTATGATCCTGAGAACCCTGTAATGGCAGAGGTTAATTACATGGGTGAACCTTATGGAAACACCTATAATTCATCATGGAAAAATCATCCCAATTTCTCATGGAAGGATCAACAAAAGCCTCAACAAGGCTTTAATAATGGTGGACGCAATAGGCTGAGCAATAGCAAGCCTTTTCCATCATCTTCTCAGCAACAGACAGAGAATTCTGAACAAAACACTTCTAATTTAGCCAATCTAGTCTTTGATCTGTCAAAGGCCACTTTCAGTTTTATGAGTGAAACAAGATCCTCCATCAGAAATCTGGAAGCACAAGTGGGCCAGCTGAGTAAGAAAGTCATTGAAACTCCTCCCAGTATTCTCCCAAGCAATACAGAAGAGAATCCAAAAGGAGAGTGCAAGGCCATTGATGTAATCAACATGGCCAAATGCACAAGGGAGGAGGAGGACAAAAATCCTAGTGAGGAAGACCTCCTGGGACGTCCCTCAAGCAAGAAGGAGTTTCCTATTAAGGATCCAAAGGAATCTGAGGGTCATATAGAGACCATAGAGATTCCATTAAATCTCCTTCTGCCATTCATGAGCTCTGAAGACTATTCTTCCTCTGAAGAGGATGAAGATGTGACTGAAGAGCAAGTTGCTCAATATTTAGGAGCTATCATGAAGCTGAATGCCAAGTTGTTTGGTAATGAGACTTGGGAAAGTGAACCTCCCTTGCTCATTAGTGAACTGGATACCTGGATTCAGCAAATTTTACCTCAAAAGAAACAAGATCCTGGCAAGTTTTTGATACCTTGTACCATAGGCACCATGACCTTTGCAAAAGCTCTGTGTGATCTGGGGTCAGGGATAAATCTTATGCCACTCTCTGTAATGGAGAAGCTGGGGATCATTGAGGTACAACCTGCCTTGTTCTCATTAAAATTGGCAGACAAGTCATTGAGACAAGCTTATGGAATAGTGGAGGACGTGTTAGTAAAGGTTGAAGGCCTTTACATCCCTGCTGATTTCATAATCTTAGACACTAGGAAGGAAGAGGATGAATGCATCATCCTTGGAAGACCTTTCCTAGCTACAGCAGAAGCCGTGATAGATGTCAACAGAGGTGAACTAGTCCTTCAATAGAATGGGGACTACCTTGTGTTTAAGGCACATGGCCATCCCTCTGTGACAAAAGAGAGTAAGCATGAAGAGCTTCTCTCAGTTCAGAGTCAAAAAGAGCCCCCACAGTCAAACTCTAAGTTTGGTGTTGGGAGGCCACAACCAAACTCTAAGTTTGGTGTTAAGACCCCATATCCAAACTCTAAGTTTGGTGTTGGGACTATACAACATTGACCTGATTACCTTTGTGGCTCCATGAGAGCCACTATCAAGCTATTGACATTAAAGAAGCGCTTGTTGGGAGGTAACCCAATTTTATTTATCTCATTTTTATTTTATTTTATTTTATTGTTATTTTGTGTTTTATTAGGTACATGATCATGTGGAGTCACGAAAAAAATATAAAAATTAAAAAATAGAATAAAAAAAATAGCAGAAGAAAAATCACATCCTGGAGGAAGCACAGACTGGCGTTCAACGCCAGTAAGGAGCATCTGGCTGGCGTTCAACGCCAGAACAGAGCATGAATCTGGCGCTGAACGCCAGAAACAAGCAACATTCTAGCGTTTGAACGCCAGGAATGTGCCTAGAGGAAAAGCTGGCACTGAACGCCAGTAACAAGCATGAAACTGGCGTTCAACGCCAGAAACATGTTACATATGGGCGTTGAACGCCCAGAATGTGCACCACTCGGCGTTTAAACACCAAAATAGTGTGCAAAGGCATTTTACATGCCTATTTGGTGCAGGGATGGAATTCCTTGACACCTCAGGATCTGTGAACCCCACAGGATCCCCACCTACCTCACCCTCTCTCTCCATTCATGGTCATCCCTTCTGTTTTTTATTCACCATCTACATCTATCCACTCTTCCCCATACACCCCACCTACCTTTAAAATTCAAATTCTCTTTCCCACCTAATCCCACCCATATAGCCGAATACACACATCCCTCAATCTCCTCCATATCTTCTTCTTATTCTTCATCTTTTCTTTCTTCTCTTGCTCGAGGGCGAGCAATTTTCTAAGTTTGGTGTGGTAAAAGCATAGCTTTTTGCTTTTCCATAACCATTAATGGCACCTAAGGCCAGAGACATCCAAAAAAAAAGAAGAGAAAAAAAGGGAAGACAAAAGCTTCCACCTCTGAGTCATGGGAGATGGAAAGACTCATGTAAAGGGTTTATAGCTCAGTGTAGAACATTTGACTGCAAATCAAAAGATTCCTGAGATACCTCAGGGGATAAATTGTCCTCCACACAATTATTGGGAGCAACTAAGGATAGGAACACCAAAATTACTAGGGATCATGCAACAGAAGCAAGGAAGAGACATAAAGGAGCTCAAAAAGCACCATTGGACCTTCAAGAAGGCGCCACCCTCATTCAGGTGGATTCATTCCTTGTTCTTATTTCTTTATGATTTTCGGTTTTTATGCTGTGTTTATCTATGTTTTGTGTCTCTACTTCATGATCATTAGTAGTTAGTAACTATGTCTTAAAGTTATGAATAATTCCATGAATCCTTCACCTCTCTTAAATGAAAAAATGTTTTAATTCAAAAGAACAAGAAGTACATGAATTTCGAATTTATCCTTGAAATTAAATTAATTATATTGATGTGGTGACAATACTTTTTGTCTTCTGAATGAATGCTTAAACAGTGCATATTTTTTGATCTTGTTGTTTATGAATGTTAAAATTGTTGGCTCTTGAAAGAATGATGAACAAGGAAAAATGTTATTGATGATCTGAAAAATCATGAAATTGATTCTTGAAGCAAGAAAAAGCAGTGAAAAGTAAAAAGCTTGCGAAAAAAAAAGAAAAAAAAATGGCGGAAAAAAAATAGAAAGAAAAAGAAAAAGCAAGCAGAAAAAGCCAATAGCCCTTAAAACCAAAAGGCAAGGGTAAAAAGGATCCAAGGTTTTGAACATCAATGGATAGGAGGGCCCAAGGAAATAAAATCCAGGCCTAAGCGGCTAAATCAAGCTGTCCCTAACCATGTGCTTGTGTCATGAAGGTCCAAGTGAAAAGCTTGAGACTGAGTGGTTAAAGTCGTGATCCAAAGCAAAAGAGTGTGCTTAAGAGCTCTGGACACCTCTAACTGGGGACTCTAGCAAAGCTGAGTCACAATCTGAAAAGGTTCACCCAGTCATGTGTCTGTGGCATTTGTGTATCCGGTGGTAATACTGGAAAACAAAGTGCTTAGGGCCACGGCCAAGACTCATAAGTAGCTGTGTTCAAAAATCAACATGCTTAACTAGGAAAGTCAATAACACTATCCAAAATTCTAAGTTCCTAGAGAAGCCAATCATTCAGAACTTCAAGGGAAAAAGTGAGATGCCAAAACTATTCAGAGGCAAAAAGCTACAAGTCCCGCTCATCTAATTAGAATTAATATTCATTGATATTTTGGAATTTATAGTATATTCTCTTCTTTTTATCCTATTTGATTTTCAGTTGCTTGGGGACAAGCAACAATTTAAGTTTGGTGTTGTGATGAGCGGATAATTTATACGCTTTTTGGCATTATTTTTAGGTAGTTTTTAATAAGTTCAAGCTACTTTTAGGGATGTTTTCATTAGTTTTTATGTTAAATTCACATTTCTGGACTTTACTATGAGTTTGTGTGTTTTTCTGTTATTTCAGGTAATTTCTGGCTGAAATTGAGGGACTTGAGTAAAACTCTGAAAAAGACTGACAAAAGGACTACTGATGCTGTTGGAATCTGACCTTCCTGCACTCGAAATAAATTTTCTAGAGCTACAGAACTCCAAATGGCGCGCTCTCAACGGCGTTGGAAATTAGACATCCAGAGCTTTCCAGAAATATATAATAGTCTATACTTTATTCGGGAATTGACGACGTAAAGTGGCGCTCAACGCCAAGTACATGCTGCTGTCTGGAGTTAAACGCCAGAAACACGTCATAACCCGGAGTTGAACGCCAGAAACACGCTATAACTCGGTGTTCAACTCCAAGAAAAGCCTCAGCTCGTGGATAGATCAAGCTCAGCCCAAGCATACACCAAGTGGGCCCCAGAAGTGGATTTATGCATCAATTACTTATTCATGTAAACCCTAGTAGCTAGTCTAGTATAAATAGGATAATTTACTATTGTATTAGTCGTCTTTGGACCACGTTTCATCTTTGGTCTCAGTTTTGTTTTATTCTTCATCTTAAGAGGCCATTGATCACGTTTTAGGGGGCTGGCCATTCGGCTATGCCTGAACCTTTCACTTATGTATTTTCAACGGTGGAGTTTCTACACACCATAGATTAAGGGTGTGGAGCTCTGTTATACCTCAAGATTCAATACAATTACTATTACTTTCTATTCAATTCTCTTTTATTCTTATTCCAAGATATACGTTGCACAACACTTTGATGAATGTGATGATCCGTGACACTCATCATCATTCTCACCTATGAACGCGCATGACTGACAACCACTTCCGTTCTACTCTAGGCCGGGCGCATATCTCTTAGATTCCCCAACAGAATCTTCGTGGTATAAGCTAGATAGATGGCGGCATTCATGGGGATCCGGAAAGTCTAACCTTGTCTGTGGTATTCCGAGTAGGATCCTGGGAATTCGAAAAGTCTAACCTTGTCTGTGGTATTCCGAGTAGGATTCCGGTATTGAATGACTGTGACGAGCTTCAAACTCCTGAAGGCTGGGCATTAGTGACAGACGCAAAAGAATCAACGAATTCTACTCCAACCTGATTGAGAACCGACAGATGGATTTTTATAGAAGAAGTTATGACTATTTAAAGTTTGGTGTGGGCTGCGTCTGCGACAGGGTGCACGCGACGCGACCAATCCATTCGGATTGGGTGACTCGTGTATGCAAACACTTCCTGCGTATACGAGCTAGAAGGGTTTTTAATCCTTGCGTATATGACACAGTGCACGCTACGCGACCAAACCATTTGGGTTGGGCATCTCGCGTACGTGGTCACTGCATGCGTACGCGAACTATTCAAAAATGAACCCTTGCGTACGCGAACTTTAACGCGCGACGCGAGCAACCCATTCAGGTTGGGACACTCAGATACGCGAGCAGAGGGTTGCGTCTGTGACCACCCTTTTTTCAACAGCATGCGTACACGAGGCAAAGGCTTGCATACGCGAAACCCCTGTTTTGTTGAAACATGATTTTTCTCTGTTTTCGAAGGTTCTCCTACTTTCTAAAATCCTTTCAAAGGATGATTTAGAGTATTATCTAATAATTAGGTTCTAATATTGTTAAAGATAAGTTAGTGAATTATTTTAGTGAATTTCCATATGAATTTACAAAACGGGGTCTTAGGTGTCTGAAGTACTAAGGACGGATTTGGTTGAGTGAGATGGCGAAGCATTGTATTAATGATTGATGGTACGAATTGTGGAAGTGGTGAACTATTAAGTACTGAAATAAATGATTTCTAAAACTACTGATGTAATAATTTTAACATGAGATTGTTGAGACGCTATGCGCCTAGCAAGGACGGTGGTTAATTTCGCTTGTCGAGGTCGCGGCGGCAGCATAAAGGTAGTGGTAGTCCTCCTATGTTGAGATGTGAGGTCCGTGGCAAGAGTATCCCACTCACATCCCTTCGGAATCACTAGAATGTGCAGACACTATATCCTAGACCGTGTTCCGGGCACGATATCTTGAGGGTTCTCATTATGAGACCGAAGGGCGACATCTCCATGGAGATGTGTTGGGTTGGCAGTTGAACTGACAATGTGATATCACAGCCAAATAAGACAGGCATTTATGATGTGCATATTCTATCTATTTATTTGCTTTGCTGACTTGTATTGTTTGCCTAAGTGTTTAACATGCTTAAATGCTTATTGAATTACTTGAGTGTGTGTATGTGTGTGTGTGGGGCAATATCTTGAGGGCTCCCATTATGAGACTGAAGGGTGACATCTCTATGGAGATGTGTTGGGTTGGTAATTGAACCAACAATATGATATCACAGCCAAATAAGACAGGCATTTATCATGTGCATATTCTATCTGTTTGTTTGCTTTGCTAACTTGTATTGTTTGTCTAAGTGCTTAACATGCCTAAATGCTTATTGAATTAATTGTGCGTGTGTACGTGTGTGTGTGTGTGCTTTACATTAATTTTTATTATCTGTGTTTTTTACTGGGATTAAGGAGGTTCGGAAGGTCGTGGCAATGGGATCGCATGGCAGTTAGGCAGGCGAAAGCTGTGGGATAGCGGAGAATTTATAGATTAGAAATACACTAAGTTAGATCCCCTTATTTTTCTCTATGGTTTTAAGTAATGTTTTAAATGTACTTATTATGTTTTAAGTTTGAATCTTGTGATGGATATGAAGTTCTAGGATTGCCTCTGGCATCCAGGAGTCTTATATCTTACATCACTGGGCACCGTTACCATACTGAGAACCTCTTATTCTCATACCATATTCTGTTGTTGTTTTTCAGACGCAGGTCGTAACCCACCTCGGTAAGTTACTTTGAGGGTGACGGAGTGAAAGATCCTTGCTATATTTTGAAGTCTTTTGATTTATTTTGATTAGATCTCTCACTTTTGTATTTATCTTTGCCTTAGAGGCTTATTTTGAGAGAAATATTGTATAAACTATTGCGCTTTTCAAAACTCTATATGTCTGTATCTAACTAGCCGGCTTAAACTCCAAGGGCGGCAACTAGATCCTTATGACTATTATACTTTGACATATGTATATATATGTCTTGATATCTGTATGTATATCTTGTGCCTCGATTAGTGTAGCTTCGTATGAACGTTTTGCGCTTTTGGAACTCTGTTTTTGAGTTTATTTCTTCATCGGACTTGTAGAATTATTATTTCTTTATATATATAAATATGTATAAGCTTTAGAATTATCGTAATCTTTGATTAACCTTTACTTTACAACGCGAAATAAGACTTAGGGTAATTAAGAGTTTACATATTATATTTTGACAATTTCATAAAACAATGGTATTTGCTTTATATTATCATACGGTTATGTTTAATCAACGTTCATGATTAAATTTAAAAAAAAATAATTTTTGTCACACGTTATTCTTAATTAAAGATATATGTTGGCTAACTTTTGGCTATAGCATAAAAATAAATAATTTTATTTTCCATATGTATTCATATTTTATATCTTCTAAAAAAATTAAAATAATATGAAGAAAAGAGAAATTGAATATACAATTCAAAGTAAAAAAACCATGACTCATACAAAAACAATAATACAAATGTAAATTTGCAAATAGAATGAATCACTTCTTTCTTTTAAAAAATATGATAATATCAAGAATAGTTGACGATAAAAAAAATAAAATAGAAAAGTAAGAGAAGGAACAAATGTACTTTGAAATACACAAATTTTGTGCAAAATAAATAAAACTTAATCAATATCTATTAAAAAAACAAACAAACAAAAGAAAACAAAAGTTTAAATAGTAAATAATTACTTCTTGGAAATTGAAACAATTCAGTGGCCTGCATGCATCTAAATGTGGTAAATGTACACACATATAAGAATCCTATTCAAATATTGAGTAAATGGTTAATACATTCCTGAAAGATTATGTGATCTTCAAATTAATTCTCAAATTTTTATAATTAATTTTTTTTTCAAAAGATTTTTAGTTGATCACGTTAGCTTTTTTGTCAATTTCTTTACTGACGGCATTAACAGACGTAAACTTACATTTCTAACACATAAAACGACATTGTTTTTTCCATGAACTAGCCTAACAAAGATCTAAACTCGATCCACCCAGTCTTACCCGCCTCAAAAACTCCACCCATTAGCCATTTTCTCCTTTGCTGATTTTGTTCCTCAATACTGAAACTCGATATCCACTAACTCCCTTGCGGCCTGTTTTTAGGTGATGGATTCCGCCTTCACTTTAATGCTTAAGTCTCTTCACATTAGCACCAAAATCTACGGTGCTCTGCCTTTTCTTTGACTTGTATGTGGTGATTGTATGTATGATTATGTATATAGGAATATGCAGAGGTTCGAGTGATGTTGTTGTTGTTAAAGATGCTGGAGCCACACCAGAGGACCAAGCGTTTTGCTGAGAATGCATTCTATGATGCCAAGGAAAAAGACCGGTTCTCTCTCTCATTGAGGTCAGCCTTGCATCGCCTCTCTAGTCCTCTTCGGATCGGTGACTGAACCCTGTGTTGGCTAATCGGCACCACCTCAAGCTTGCTAGGCACCTTTGCGCAGCGTTACTGCCCCTAGATTGGTTGTCACCTTTGGATCTATCTCATATCAAGCTTCTCTTCCGCCATCTAAGGGCCCCTGTCTCCAACAATGCCTCCAGTTTCTCATTTGATAAACGACATTGATGAAAAAAGCTTCTTCCTTTTCTCTTGTGTGAAGATGAATTCAAGAGGATACTGTAATTGTCAAAATGTCACCGTTTTAATTAACACCCCCTCTCACTGTCGCATCAAAACAGTGTCGTTTAACAATGTGCTGAGATAGTCCAGTCAGCTTTTGTAACGATGTCAACTAAGAAATAAACGGAAGGAGTAACGTGATCAACTAAAAATTTTTCGTGGACAAATTTGAATAAAAAAATTTTTTAGGGACTAATTTGGAGATCGCGTAATCTTTTAGGGATGAATTTGACAATTTACACTTCAAATATTGGATTCTTTATTTTAATATTAGTTCATCTCTTTCATATTAATGCTGTGTGCCTTGATTTTATTCAAGGTTCCAATATACTGCTAAGTCTAACTCTCCAAATTTTATTTAACTCTAAATTGAAATACTACTTTCACTTTTTTTTGCAATCTTCCTAAACACCAACGCTCTTTGACCATATATTAGATCGATGATGTTATTTTTATTTTATCCTATTCTTTGACGAAGATTAGAAAGATCATGTGAGTTTCCTTTTTTATTTCCTTTTTTTTGTGATTTTATTTCATACTTTTTTAGAACAAAACTTATTCTTCTTCATATTAAAAATAAGTAAATATTTTCTTTTTTTTTGTTTTGTTTGATAAAGAAAAAATAGTAATTATAAATTTTTTATTTATTATTTATCATCTACATTTTACAACAAAAACTAGCTTGGGAATATTTTTACGTCTAAAGAACTATATTTGACAATATGAATATAAGTATGAAGTATATATGAGTTAGCATTATGAAAAAAAATATCCTGACGGTGCTATTCATTTATTCTGTCTTAGCTGCTAACTGTGATCTTTTCTTAAATATATATATATATATATATATATATATATATATATTTGTAGAAATTCTCTTTTTTTTCTATCTTTTTTTTTTGTTTTAGCTCCCTTTGTTTTCGTATTTTCTTCTCGTCTTCCCTCCGTTGCTCTTTTTAAATTTGTAATGTACGAGATGATCGACATCATTGAAATTATTTTTTTACCCATGTCTATTTTCAGCAGTAATATTTGATAAATCATTCTAAAACATTTTTACTGGTTGTTAAAGCATGTCTCATGCCACTATTCCTACTCCTTTCTCATCATCTTCATCATCTTTTGATTTACTGAATTATTCTTTTTTATTTTATAGATTTTTTTAATCAAGCTGAATATGAGAATTTATTGTTTTTTTATTTTTTAAATTAAACTAAACAATAATATAGCAGTTATAAGGATATCCTTATTATTGTCTATCAGTTGCTTGTGATGAACTACTGTTATTATTGTCTTATTTTTTTATTTTTATTATATTAAAACCTTATTCAAAAATAATTGTTATTATATTTTATTTTGTCTACTGAAAATAAAAAAAATAAAAATATATAATTTGATTAAACAATAAAAATAGATGGACAAATTTAGATATCAACAACACCTATAATAAAATGAATGTTAGGACTTAGAACATACACAATCATTAACACTA
Source organism: Arachis stenosperma (assembly GCF_014773155.1). Taxonomy (NCBI): domain Eukaryota; kingdom Viridiplantae; phylum Streptophyta; class Magnoliopsida; order Fabales; family Fabaceae; genus Arachis; species Arachis stenosperma. The sequence continues at coordinate 20,852,442 of NC_080378.1, forward strand.
ATAGTGGTAATAATAGTATGGAATAATGGAATTAATGTTTTAGGTTCAAATTAGTTATAGAAATTAAACTGAAATAAAAGATTGTTTTTTATTTTCTATGATATTTTTTTATTTGGCATGCCAATAATTAATTTGTTGTAGATTGGAATTTTATTTAAAAATTTGTCATTAACCAATAAATTATTGTATGTACAAGATAAAATTCGAACTGATACTTGCTTATCAAACAAATAAACTATCCAGGACTAACCCAAAATGATTACAACATCTAATTGTATAATTGAAAATAAAAAATAAAGCTTACAGTTACCAAACTGCTCCATATCAAACAAAGCATTTCTTAATGCAGTCCCTCCTCATCACCCTATTACGTACATAGCTTCTAAGGCATCCAATGAAACAGCTTTTTTTAGATGCAGTATAATAAGATGGAGTCCAGTACCTTTCTGGAGTAATAATGCCATGAGATTCTACGATAATGGCAAAACAAATAATCACAGCAATAATCAACATTACAATTATGTTTCTAGCCATAGGCATCTTTTCTCTTTTGTCTTGCAACAAGTTTACGACAATTGATTAAGTTTATATAGGTCTAAGAACAATTTAAATAATATTATATTTAATATGATTCTGCTAGAACTAGGATATTGCTTACTTAGGTTGTGTATGTCGCTTTTCGATATATACTAAGAGTTGCAAATTATAAATTGAAACAAAACAAAAGAAGTTCTCGCTATAGTAAAGTGTTGTTTTAGATTTGTTTATTGTTTTGATCAAGTTTAATTGTCTCTTCATGAGTTCAATGAATTTTCAAAAGTACTCATTGTTATATAATAATGCTACTTGATTTTCTATAAGAATTTATTATATGGTATTGATAAAACTTATATATAATGGCAAACTAAAATCCAATTGTCACATTTATTAAAAAATTAATTGTGAAATGATCATGCGGTGAATTAAGGGTTAAAAAAGAAAGGAAACACAATCTAATTTTTAATTACTAGTGTGTCAATATAGTAACCAATTTTAGCGATTAACAAAATCGATTGTTAATAGCAATCAATTTTGTAATCAATTATATTTTTTATTTAGGAACTGATTTAACAATAACCACCATCAAATTCATTAAGTTGGTCACTAATTTCTATTTTAACGACCAAAATGAAAACCTAGGCTTTGAAAACTTTTGATATTGGAAACTAGCTACCAATATAAAACTAGGTCAAAACATAGTCACTAAATTAGTGGATAGTAAGTTAGTTGCTAAATTGGTCGCTAATAATTAAAAGTGATGGGTTTTATAATAAAAAATAAGACATAAAGCAATTAATCGCTAATTTTTAATTTAACGACAAGCACAAAACTAAGTTAAAAATTGTTTGTTGCTAAATCGAGTCTAACGATTAAAACAGCAACAGATTTTACGGCCAACAAAAATAAGGTATAGAAGCAATTGAATGCTACAATTGGTTGCTAATTTTTTATTTAGCAACTAAAATACACTAGGGAAGAAAAAAATTTGAAAAATAGAAAAAAAAACAAAACATAACCTAATTTCCTTTCCTCCTATAACTTGCTCTTAGTCATCTTTCCTCACCAAAATTGGATTTATCTTTTTTATTTATTAAATATATATAACCACAAAACCTGTCGATTTTGGCAGAGCAGGGAGAGTTGATTCACTGAGCCAAACGTTATTTTTTTTCTTCTTTTAAATAAAAAAAGTGATTAATGTTATAAAAATTAAAAATTATATAGTTTTTAAACCTATTTTTTTATTTTTTTTGTTATTAATTTCATTTATTTTATTTTACATTTTTCTATATATATATATGCTTAAATTATGTGAATTATTTCTTAAAATAAAAATAATTTTATTGACGGATATTCTGAAAAATTCTATTGAAGTTAAAAATGTGAAAAAAGATAATGAAAAAAATTGTATAGTAATCTGACTATTTTATTTGTATTTAATTTTATATTAATTTTAATTAATTTTAGTAATTTTTTTAAAAAAATAAAGTTAAGCGGATTAGCCTATTGGCCCACTAATCCACCGTAAAGTGGAATAAGCTAGTATTTTGAGTCTATTTTACTTGACAAAGCAAGAGTGGGACAGAACTTGGTTGGACGGGACGGAGCGAACTACCTACTTATCACTTCTAATATTTTTCTAACAAAAAGTTGTGCATCAAAGGGTCATCAATTCACCTCAATAAAATTGTTATTTCTTTGTCCTAGCTGTAAGAATCGCAATTAATTTGTCTCTTAATTAAATAATTTAATTTCCCAAAGTAGGATTCATAAAATTTAGAATGTTTATTAGAAAATTTAAATATGAACTTTCGACTCAGTAGATTTTTTTTAGTAGGAAAATGTAATTTTCTGCGAAAAATTACATAAAAACGCGTACCGATAAATTAGCTGGCAGTGACGGTTAAAATCTGTCAGGTATTATGTGAGAGCAGTAAAAATAATAGAAAAACTTAGAAAATTAGTTAAAGTTAAAAATCGGGTCCAAGTTGGACCCAAGCCCAACATATAAAAGTGTGTAAATGAACTCAATTTAGCTCATAACACACTTGAAACCCAACCCCAACAGCTGAAAAAGAAGAGTGAAGGGAAGAGAGAAAATACTATTCACATCCAACTTTATTCAACCATAACTTGAGCTACGGTGCTCCGATTCGCATGCTGTTTGCGGCTACGCTAATGATGAGTGGATATTTTATATGCTTTTTGATGTTATTTTCTTAGTGTTTTCAGTATGTTTTGTTTATTGTGTTTTAGTAGGTTTTTAAGCAAAATTCACTTTTTGGATGCTACTTTGAGCTTTTATGTGTATCTTATATTTTTAGGTGATTTTTGGATGAATTTGGCACGTTTTAGCAAAGTCTGATTCAAAGGCAAGGAAAGCATAGCAGATGCTGTCAGAATCTGACCTCCGTGTATTCAAATGAGAATTTCTGGAGATACAAAGGTCTAAATAACATCTTCTCAATGCCGTTGGAAAGCTAACTTCCAGAACTTTCCATAAATATATAATGTTTTATACTTTTCTTCTAATTGGACTGCCAAAATTGGGCATTAAATGCCCAAACTACCCTCTTTCTAGCATTCAACGCCCCAAAGGGACTCAAGCCAGCATTGAACGCCCTAAAGGGACTCAATCCAGTGTTCAATGCCCCAAGGGGAGTAAGGAAGCAGCATGGACACTCCCTAGTGGGCGTCCAATGCTCACTCACTCAAGTTAGAAGTCAAGCTCAGCCTAAACACTCAGCAAGTGAGTCCATAAGTGGATTTTTGCATCACTTTAGCTTAGTTTATTTCATTATTGTAATTTCTAATTATTATTAGTTTCTCTTTAAGTCTAGTCATTAGTATAAATAAGGGGAGATCACCATTGTTTAGGAGTTTTCGATCTTCGCCAATCTTATTCTCTTTTACTACTTTTCGAACATTTCTCTGTACAGTATGAGCAACTAAATCTCCTAGGTTAAGCTTAGGAGCTCTGTTGATTCCTATAAATTAATACAATTACTTTTCTATTCCAATGAATTTTTGATTCTATTCTATGATGCATTGTCATTCTTCATCCTTATGAATCTCGATTCTACATGAGTTCTTTACGAGTCCTGACCCGGATAGTATTGAGATACAGCTTGAGGATACATCACGGGTTCCAACAGAATTATCTGGATTAATTGAGATATGTGACATATAACCTTGTTAGTCAGGGGCAATTGAGGTTCCTGTGGCTCTAAGGGTTAGAACCATAAGAGCAACAGTCTTTGATCCGAAAGATCCAACCTTGTGTGTGGCATTTTGAGTAGGATCAATAAAGGGATTGACTTGTGCGTGCTTCACCCTCTCCCAGATTAATCTAGTCTGTTCGGATGTTTCGTCTGGACAAGAGGAGGTTAATGACCACGACCCATGGTTTAATCACTTACAGCCTTGCCATTGAAGGAATCATTTATCACTGGAGTAGAGAGTATGACGTGTTAATTCAGAAGAAGAAGCATCTCCGTAGGCTTAACTACTGCTAATTACTGTCTCTACGTTAGATTGTTATTGCTTGTTTATGCGCCTACAAAAAACAACAACTATCCTTCTATTCGCCTGACTAAGATCTGCAGAATAACCACAGCTTGCTCAATCCTGCAATCCTCGTAAGATTTGGCCCTCACTCACCTGAGGTATTACTTGGACGACCCGGTGCACTTGCCAGTTCAGTTGTGGAAATTCAAATTTCTCGCACCAGCTAAGCTCTCGCTGAGCCCGTTAATTTCATCTAACTTTTGTAGGTAAGATTTCAAAGCTGACTTCCCATTCTGCTATTCTAAGAATTTTGAAATTTTAGGTTTTGGTTTTGAGTAGATTTTGTGTTTTTAATTTATTAGGTGGCATCTAAGGTTGGACAATTAGTGGTTTGTGCCCCCAAACACCATCGGAGAAGGTAAAGAAACTATTTACCTGGTGAATTTGTGAAATTGATGAATTCTAGGTTGATTGGTGATAAATTATGTATTTCTAGCTTGAAATTGTGATTATTGGAGCACTGGTTCTTGAATTGGTAGCTTGTTGGTGAGTTGAGGCTTATTGGAATCAAATTTTGGTGTATTGTGCATATTGGGAATCGGTCAAGGTATAGTTTCAGTTTCCTTTATGTAATATGTAATATTTCTGGACACTTAAGCTAGTGGACCATAGGATAGATTTGAAATTGATTGTTGATAATTGTGATGTATGATGATTTTAATGATTGTGATAATTTTTTGTGAATGATGAGAATGAATTATGATGTTTGTTGATGTTGAGGTATGTTGAGGATGGTAGATTGATGTTGAGATTGGATTATTGTGATTATATGAAATTGATTGTTGATAATTGTGATGTATAATTGATGTTTGTTGATGGCATGCGTATGCGAGCACCCCCATACGCGGGTGTGCATCTCTGCCAGACCCTCATGCGTACGCGGCCCTATGAATGTGTACGCGAGATGGGCCAACAACAGGGAATGCATATGCGGCCTCTTGCACCATACGCGGGTGATGGTTTCTGTCTAGCACCCTTGCGTACGCGAGTCATGTCTGCGTACGCATGATGGTCCAAAACTGAAGTGTGCATATGCACACTTGGGCATGCATACGCACATGTCCTACTTTGCTGAGAAATCATTTTTCTCTTATTTTCAAGGTTCTCTAGCTTTCCAAACATTCTTTAAGTGCTGTTTAGGAATACTATCTAGTACTTAGACTCTAATACTCCTAATGATGAGTTAGTGACTTAATTTAGTGAATTTTAGTATAAATCTAGAAGATGGAGACTTAGGTTTCTGGAGTATTGAGGATGGATTAATTGTGTGGATTGGAAGAGTACTTATGTTGAGGATGAGCATGCTGAGCTGTGAAATTGAGAATTGATAATGGTTATAATGAGTCTGGGACACGAGGATAAATAATGAATTAATAAATATTAAAAGTGATCACTGATGGAATATATAATGTTTGATACTGGAATTGATGAAACACTATGCACCTGGCAGGGACGATAGGTTAATCCCGCCTGTCGAGGTCATGGCGGCGGCGTAAGGGCAGTGGGTAGTCCTGCTTACGTTGAGATGTGAGGTCTGTAGCTGAGTATCCTGCTCGCATCTTTTCAAAATCACAAGAGTGTTCGTGGGCACTATATCCCTGGACCGTGTGCTGGGCACGATATCCCTGGGGGTACCCATTTTATTCGTGACCGAAAGGCGACATTCCCGAGGGAATATGTCGGGTTGGCAGTTGAACTGACAATATGATATCACGGCTAATAGGGCAGGCATTCATCATGTGCATCTTCTATATGGTTGCTTGCTTTGTTTACTTGCATAATATGTCTAATTGTATAACAGGCTTAAGTGCTTCTTGATTTACCTGCTATACTTGATAATTACTTGTGCTTTACTTATATTAATTATTTGTGTTTTCTTCTGGGATTAACGAGGTTTGATAGGAGGTAGCAATGAGATTGTATGGCGGTTAGGATGGCGAAGGCTGTGAGACAGCGGTGTAAATGTTAGACTAGAAATTTCCTAAGTTAGATTACCCCATTTTATTATGGTTTTAAATTTAGTTATGATTTAAGTTTGAATCTTATGATTGATATAAAGTTCTAGGATTGCCTTTAGTGTCCTAGAGTCTTATATCTTACATTACTGGGTACTGTTACCATACTGAGAACCTCCAATTTTCATACTATATTCTGTTGTTGTTTTTCATATGCAGGTCGTAAGCTACCTCGGTGAGTTGCGAGATGGTGACAGAGCGGAGGATCTTGATTATCACATTTTGGAGTCTTTTGATTACTTTTGTTTTTAATATTCTCACTTTTGTATTTTATTTGCTTTAGAGGTCAACTTTAAGAGAGATATGTTGTATATGTTGATTTAACTTTCAAAAACTCTGTCATGTCTGTATATGACTAGTCGGCCTAAACTCCGCAGGTTGAGGCTAGTATATATTTTATGACTATTATACTCATATATCTATTTATGCTTTCTTATCATGTATCTATATCTTGTGCCTTAAGTTTGTATCTTCGTGTGAACGTTTTGCGCTTTTGTAACTCTGTTTTTGAACTTATTTTTTTATTGGGTTTCTAGAATTACTATTTCTTTCTATATATAATATTGTATAAGCCTTAGAATTGTCATCACCTTTGATTAACCTTTACTTTACGACATGCAGTAAGGCTTAGGGTAATTAGGGTGTTACACTAGCTAGCTAAAAATAAGTTTGGATATAACCAACTTATGTTAGTTGTGTGGTCAGTTCATTCGTCTACTTAAAAAAATTAAAAATTCAAATTTCACATTGTGTATTTAGCAATTTATTGACCAACAACAAACTATTATTTAAATTTAAATGATTTTTTGTCTCGTACCTAGCCACGAGACTTTTTCTTTTTATCTCGTGATCCGGCACGAGATATTTTTCAGTTTTATCTCCTGTGCAGCAAAAACAGAAATGGAGTAGAAGAGAGAGAAAATTACACCCAGATATATCCTGGTTCAGTTGCTAAGTGTAGTGCAGCTTACATCCAGTCCCCATCACAATAATGATGGAATTTCACTATAATCATCTTTGATTACAAATACCAATTCTTCTTAGGAACTATCGTTCCTATCTGGGACAAGTCCAGAATCTAAATCTAATCCTAAACTTGATTTGGTCACTGCCAAACTTTCAACTGTAAAGTGCTAACCCAACTTATAAGGAAATTCTCACAGAATCATGAAACACAACACATATGTACAAAGGACCTCTAAGGACATCTATGGCTTTTTCTTTTAATTTTGAACTCTCTGCCTTTTTTTGCTCTATGGCTTTTTCTTACAAACCTCACTGTTTGCCTTTTTCCATGAGACTCAAGACATACAAAATTAAACAGAAAAATACAAAACAGAACACATTAAAGGAGAAGAACATATGTTAGCTTAGGTAGCTCTGAGAACTCTGTGCCTTGCACTCTCACTCCTTGCCTCAAGCCCTGACTGTTCTTCCTTATTTATAGAGGGAGAAGCCTCCACGGTTGAAACCAAAATAACCAAGCTAATCTTCTTCTTCTTCGTGCAAACCGGTTTGGCCAGAGAGCGAGGAGAAGTAACCAAATACAATAACCAACATGCAATTACCTTTGGTTCTTCCTTGGTCACCAATAATCATCAATCCGAGCCTTCCATCTTGCCTTGCACTCCAAGATGGACTCCTAGCCCTTGATGCTTCATAACGATGACAGCTTCATCTGCTCCATCCTCCGCTTCTTCCATCACGTAGCCACTGTAGCTACCTCCTGTGGTGGTTGAGCAGAATCAGAGTCAAGCCATTCCTCCAAGGATCTTTTTCCTCTGACCGAGATCTTCTCTTCAATTTTTGGTATGGAGAGGCTGAGACCTCTTCACCAAATCTTACCTTTCTTGGTTGCAGATATTAACCACAACATACTTTTTGTTTTCTTTTTCTTGCCGTCATTACAATGGTCTTGTTGCTTGTTTCTTCTTCCTTTCGGCAGCTAGCTTTATCTTCCATGCCTTCTCTGTTGAAATGATCGAAGGAGAAGAAGAGAGAGTAGAGAGAGAAGAAAGTGAAAAAAAGCAAAGATATGAGTGTTATCACAAATAAATTAATTAGGTGCAACTCTCCATGCTTTGGGTAGTAGCGTGTAAGTTACACTTAATTGCCATCAAATCACTTTGACATTTTCTCTTTCATGTTTCCAAGGTAATTAACTCAAGCAAAAAAAATTTTGAAATCCACCACATGATGGAAATGGAATCCGTTGGAAGCATGAAGCAAAAACATTTGCTTTCTCTCTTAATTGGTTTCGGACCAAACAAACAAAATAATTTGGACTCATAGTAATGATTGAATTCTGGCCTAAATAACATAATCAATTCAGCCATAAGGATCAAAGGAATTTTGTATCAATGCTGAATATTAATTTTAATTTGGGCTTGCTTAAATCAATCTGACCCAATAATAAAAAATTGCTTCAGCCACAACACTTAACAATTTTTGAAATCAAGGCTGATTCACTTCCAACATCTTGGGCTTGCTATTTTTTTCCGGCCCAATAGCAAAATCTGCACCAACAAAATTATTAATTAAATAAGTATGAATTAAGATCAAATTAATAATTTTATAAATAATTATATTAATAATATTTAGTCATCACTAATATTAACTTAGAGTTTTCCAAACTCATCGGTAACTATTATTAACATATAAAAATTAAAAGAAAAATACAATTAAAGAGTTGAAATTTTAAAAATGACTGAGGTACAAAACAAGAAAGTAGAGAATAATTTGAATCATAAGAAACAACCAAAATTTGCCACGTAAATTACTTTTTAATCCGATCCTAGTGTTTAAATGTTTTTTCATTAGAGAATTTAGTTAAATGCATGGTGTCTATATATATTTATTTAATTTATTAAAAGAAAATAAAAATTAATATTTAGTTTAAAAATATAAAAATAAATTATTTTTAAATTTAAATTTCATTATAAAAAATAAGTTTGACACTAAATTTATAGACTACTAAAAATTTTACCATAATTAAAATATCATAATAAATCTGTCGCAACATCTTCGTGCGGGACGGCGTAATCCGGGATGATGATGAATAGATGTTTTATTATTTTTTAGAAAATTTGTATCATGAGATTTAGAGTTGTCATCAAATAATTTTTTTATAAAAAATAAAATAGCTGATTAAATGCCAAAAGAAGAAAAAGTCTACGATACCAGAATTTAGGTTCGGGAATCAATTACGAATAAGAAAGATATTAGCACCGCTTTATATTGTTCGTTTATAAACGGTTACTTTCTACTTTTTTATTTGTAGATTTAATTTTTATTGATCTTCTGTAGAACATATATTATTTATTTATCTTATTATTTTGATAACTAAATCTCATCAACACAATTGACAAGAACTAATATATTATATTTTTATTATTTCATAGAAAAAGGGTATTTATTTTATATGATTATTATTATTTTGCCATAAAAATCAAATTTAATAGGTTTTATATATCTTTAATATTTTGATAATCAAATCTTGTCAATATAATTAGCGAGAATCAATATATTAGTTTATTTTATAAGAAAAATATTTATTGTATGTCATTATTATTTTTGTTATGCAAATCAAATTTAATCAGCGCTGCTAATGATTGAATTCAAAATAAAATCCTAAGAATCGTAGATTTTTTTTTGAAAAATATTTTATTTATCTTTAATATTAATTCTCGTCAATGTAATTGGCAAGATCTAATTTATTATATTTTGACAATTTTATAAACGGGTCTGCTACACATACAAGCAAAAAGGCCCTACAAGTTTTACAAGTTTCCAACCCACACATCATTCACACACGCACTCATCTCACTTTGAATGGAGCGTAAATTACACGCGTCCCACTCAAACGGTTTCTCTTCGCAAATAGCGCTCCTTAATGGCGCACTCTTCCACTTCTCCAACCCGTTCAAATAAAACACAAACCGTCCATTTTTTAGCAACATTCCAAACTGCAGAGATAGCACTTGTCGCGAAGATCAGAACTCTCCATCAACACAATGTAGAACTCTCGATCAAGAATCTCAAGAAAAAACGAAGTTATAATACTCAAGGTACGTTATGTTACTATTTCACTCATATTCTATATTTTCCAGATTTCGAAAACAAATAACTAGGTTTTACTGTTCTTCTTCATTCTTCTAGGTTTTACTGTTCTTGTTCTAAGTTTCATTTTACAGTTTTTAATATTCTACTTGTTCTACATTTTACTGTTATTCTTGGTTCTAGGTTATAGTGTTCTTCTTAGTTGTTCTAGGTATTACTGTAGTTGTTTTTCTAGTTCTTCTGGTAATTGATTGTTTGGAATATAATGCGTAATTTGCTGGGTGTATATCACATACTTTGTTGGGTGTATATTTCTGAACTGATATACTGTAATATATTCAACAGTTGCACTGTTCTAATATTTGATTGTCCATGGGTGTATATTACTTGACCTTATAGTGTTGCTTGTCCTTGTATATTAATGCTTGTTTGAGTGATATCTGACTGATATCTATGGGTGTATCTTATTTATATCCTTGGGTGTATCTTGCTGATATCTATGAGTGTATTTTTCTGAACTAATATACTGTAATATATATTCAACAGTTGCATTGTTCTAATATTTGATTGTCCATGGGTGTATATTACTTGACCTTGTAATGTTGCTTGCCCTTGTATATTAATGCATGTTTGAGTGATATCTGACTGATATCTATGTATCTGACTCATATCTATGGGTGTATCTTATTTATATCCTTGGGTGTATCTTGCTGATATCTATGGGTGTATTTTTCTGAACTAATATACTATAATATATATTCAACAGTTTCACTGTTCTAATATTTGATTGTCCATGGGTGTATATTGCCTGACCTTGTAATGTTGCTTGCCCTTATATATTAATGCATGTTTGAGTGATATCTGACTGATATCTATGGGTGTATCTGACTCATATCTATGGGTGTATCTTATTTATATCCTTGGGTCTATCCTGCTGATATATATGAGTGTATTTTTTATTTCAGAAAAAATGGCAGCCAGAAACCAAGTTGGAAGAAATGTAAGTGTGCTTAGATGAAATAAATGTCAGCTAGGTAAATGTGTTTAAAAAGTAAATAACTCTATATTACATTTCTCAATTAACATGGTTGATTAAACAGAATATTCTTTTTAACTGTAGGACAAGGTGGACCACTTTAGAGTGGAATATGCTTCCAGGATTCTATTCCATGACATGAATCTAGACAAAGCTGAAGCTATTAGGAAAAGTAATGCAATAAGACTGTCCAAGCCATCCTCGTTTTTATTGAGTCCATATTGTCAGATAGATTCTGAGGATATTGACACTGTTTAATGTAAATGTTATATAGTCCTGTAACAAATTGAACACATGCTGTAAAAATTTTTCAATTATAGTTCTATTTATTGTAAAATTTCTTTCAATAATTAAAATCTCTCTGCTGTATTCAAAATGTATGGGTTACAGGTATTATAATATGAAGGAAAAAATCAAACCAAATATACATCCATAACTTGCCATTTTTTACACCCAAAGAACGTTGAATATACACCAAAAAATCTATCCCCCTGATGCTTTATCCCTAAAACCCTAAACACGAAACACTTAAAACCTAAACCCTAACCCGTACCCCGTAAACCATAAAACCCTAAACCCTAATACCCAAAACCCTTAAACCATTGTAAAAAAATAAACAGTATTTTATAACATAGAGATCCTTTGCGTGCTTCTCATCCCTGTCCAGAAGTAGTGATCCAGATAGATTGGAACCCATATATGACGGTCTTCATAGAGATCTGCAGAATACACCCAAACACAGACTATAAATACACCCGAAGAAAATTAAATTTACACTTCTGCTGCAGATTTTAAACAAACATTACCTGAAAGCCACTTGTTGTCCCCAAGACCAAACTTCAGCAGAAATTCATTCCAATTCCTATCAAATGAGTCTTTATTATGAGAGTTCCAAACAACTTTGCTCATTTCTTGTTCAATTTCTGCATGTCCCTTGTACCCGTTTAATTTGCTTGGAATCTTCTTCATGATGTGCCAAATACACCGACGGTGAATTGTTGTTGGCATATAGGCCTCTAAAGCCCTTTTCATTGATGCACATTGATCGGCGAAAAACCCTTTCGGAGCATTTCCTCTCATGCAACGAAGCCAACATTGAAATAACAATTTGAATGATTCAATTTCTTTGTTTTTCATCAAAGAGCATCCAAGAAGTGTTGACTGACCGTGGTGATTCACCCCGACAAAAGAACCACAAACCAAATTATACCTGAAACAAATTACCATAGTGCAGAATGGAAAATCATTACGTACACCCAACAAATGCTTTGTATACACCCAAAAAACACCCAATATACACCTCTGTGGCAGATTTATAAAACACATTAATTTAGAATCATAAAAAGGGACAGTTTATTACCTGTTTGTATTGTATGTGGTGTCAAATGAAATAACATCTCCGAAATACTAGTTCCTGTAAAATTTTCTAGCATCTTCAAGGGTGGTAAAGGTCATTCCAACCTTCGGAATAAACTGGTCATCAACAACAGAAAGAGGCTGCAGAATACACCATGTCAAAAACTATAAATACACCCAATCATTGGTAATATAATACACCCGAACGGCACCAACTCAACCAAAATGACAATAAAAGCCATAAGCTGTAAATACACAGGCTGCAGAATACACCATGATGAAAACTAAAAACACACCCAATCATGTCTCATATAATACACCCGAACGACAACAACTCAGCTAAAATAACAGAAAAAGCCATAAATGTAAATACACCCACACTACCGAAACAAATACACCCAAAGAAAGCTATGATCTACACCCGAGCGTCTGCTATAAATTTCAGATAATCAATCAAATACATTACATTCAATCCATAGATTTATGTTGACGCGTTAGTCTCACAGTCAATGTTCACGAATTATTCAGCTACACAATGCTATACAAATTACTGCAACAAAATTCAGAGTAAACGTATGTAAATCAAACCTCAAGAACTTCGTTAGATTCAAATTCATAATCCACTTCCCCCTGATTCAGCTGAGAATCTAAGGTTGAATCATCCATTATCTTCAAAACGAATCCAAACTTTGATTTCAGTAAACAAAAATCGATAGAAAACGAAGCTAGAGTTAGAAAGAGAGAAGAACAAGAAGAAGAAGAACGAGAAGAAGAAGAACGAGAAGAAGAATGAAGAAGAAAACAAATCTAGAAATAAAGAGAGAAGAACGAGAAGAAGAAGAACGAGAAGAAGAAGAACGATAAGGAGAACGAAGAAGAAAACAAATCTTTTAAATTTGGTAGTTACATATACGCGGGATCTTTATATAGCGCGTGTATTGGACGTAGGGCATGCAGCGCGTTTTGTGGGTTTATTGCTTAATGAACTTGTAAAGCATACAAGCCCTAATGGCTTGAATGTAGAGCTTTTTTGTTTCATAAAAGATGGTATTTACTTTATATTATCATCATATGGTTATGAACATCAAGTTTAATCAGTGCTCATGATTAAACTTAAAATAAAAAGTTAATTTTAGTCACCTTATTCTTAAATATATATGTTGGCTAACTTTTGATTATAGCATAAAAATAAATAGATAATGGTCGAATATACATCTCCTCTTAAAGTGTTTCTAAAGCAAAAAAAATTATAATCTTTGTTAAAGGTATCATTTTTTTTAATTATACTTTTTAAGAATAGTTGAATGAGGAATTTTTTTTGTAGTGTATATATTTATATTTTATCTTTTAAAAAAGTAAATAAATAATATGAAGAAAAGAGAAATTGAATATACAATTCCAAATAAAAAAATAATGACTCATAAAAAAAAACTAATAGTACAAATGTGAATTTGCAAACAGGATGAATCACTTTTTTTCTTAAAAAATATGATAATATCAATAATAGTTGACGATCAAATAAAATAAAAAAGAAAAAAAGTAAGAGAGGGAATAAATGTAATTTGAAATACACAAATTCTATACAAAATAAACAAAACTTAATCAATATATGTTAAAAAAAAACAAATGAAACAAACGTTAAAATAGTAAATAATCATCTCTTGAAAATTGGAACAATTCAGCGACTTGCACTTGCATCTAAACATGGCAAATGCACACACCTACAAGAATTCTATTTAATATTATTAGATCTTTTATTTTACTGCATCTCTTCCATATTAATAAGTCTAATTCCATATTTTGTTTAGTTCCAAATTGAAATATATTTTCATTTTTTTTGCAATTTTCATAAACACCAACACTCTTTGACCATATATTACATTAATTAATGCTATTTTATTTTATCTTATTCTTTGACAAAGATTAAAAAGATCATGTGAATTTCTTATTGTTAATTCCTTTTTTTTGTGATTTTATTTCATATTTTTTAAAACAAAATCTATTCTTCTGCATATTAAAAATAAGTAAATATTTTCTCTTATTTTTGTTTTGTTTTGTTTTGTTTGATAAAATAAAAAATAGCAATTATAAAATTTTTTGTATTTATTATTATCTTTTACATTTTACAATAAGAACTAGGTTGACAATAGTATTTTTACGTCTAAAGAAATATACTTGACAATATGAATACAAGTACGAAGTAATATGAGTTAACATTATTAACCTGATGATTCTATTCCTTTATTCTGCCTTAACTGCTAACTGTGATCTTTTTTTCAGAAAAAAATATTTGTATGAATTCTCTTTTTTTTTCTATTTTTTTCTTTTTTCTGTTTTAGCTCCTCCTATTTTCTTGTTTTGTCCTTGTTTTCCCTCGTTGCTCTCTTCAAGTTTATAGAGTACGAGACGATCGATATTATTGAAATTATTTTTTCGCCCATGTCTCCAAGAGCGATATTTGATAAATTATTCTGAATTTTTTTTTCCGACTACTAGAACATGTCTCATGCCACCATTGCTGTTCCATTCCTCATCATCATCAACTTTTGATTTACTGAATTCTTCTTCTTTTTTATTTTATATATATATATTTTTTCAATCAAACTGAATATGATGAGAGTTTATTATTTATTCAATCAAACTAAACAATAATATAGCGGTTATAAGGATATTCTAATTATTTTATATCAATTGCTTGTGATGAATTACTGGTGTTGTTGTCTTGTTTTTTATTTTTATTATATTAAAACTTATTCAAAAAAATTGTAATTATATTTTTTGTGTATTGAAAACAAAAATAGAAATAAAGATATAGAGTATGATTAAACAATAAAAAGACAAAGGAGTTTATCTAAATTTGTCCATAAAAATGTATTGAGTTTTTACCTATCAAATAAAAGTCAAGCATGCTACTTCATTAAAATTATGCGATGGGAATCGGTTGCGACGATTGTCCCATACAAGAAAACAATATGAATACCAATTGGATATGGTTTTTCCAAAAGGAATTGAAAAGAAATATAGCTATCAGTCAGGTATAGTTGCCCTATAATAAAGAAAGAAAAAACAAAATGGGTACCAGACAGATATGGTCGTCCCCTAAGGAATTGAGAAACAAGATAGGCACCAGTTGGATATAGTTGCCTTATGATGAATTGAAAATCAAGATAGGTACCAATTGGGTATGGTTGTCCTATGAGAAATTGAAAAGCAAAATGGGTGCTAGATGGGTATGGTTGCCCCTCGAGGAAAGATTCGATGACTAGCGAGTTAGTTTCAACACAATAGATACTAGATAGAAAAAAATATTCCTAATTAAAAAAAAAGATTACTTATAGGTACCAGTTGAATATGATTATCCCACACAATAAAAATCTGATGATTGAGTTGTCTGATATAAAAATGTGATAATGGTGATGAATTTTTTTGAAAGCATAATTCAAAATAGAAATCAAATATTTTTTTGTTTAAAGATATGATGCATGATTGTTGTGTAATTGTTGTTTCCTATTTTCTACATATCCTTATTGTCATCGATGACATTCAAAGAAAAATGAACTTAGAACATTCTTATTCTCTTTCTCTTGCATTTGGTTTTGAAAAGGAGCATGTAATCTCTATTCTCTTTTTTCTTTTTTTTTTAAAGAGCCCATAATCATTTGTGACTATTGGTGTTCATCCATTTATAAAATTAGTAGATATTTTGCATTCCAGTATCAAAATAACAATGCACATTGAAAACAAGCAAAGGTAGTACTAATGAGATAATTGACAAAAGGATCATAAAATCTAAGACAAAAAAATCAAATAATTCAATAAAGATGTTCATCAACGCAAGCGGGTGTGGTGTTGATGAGATGATTAATACAAAGAATCACAAACCAAAAATAGAAGAGAATACAATTAATTTATCGAATGCACTCCTTTAGAATGACAACACTAGTAAACCGTTTCTATTTCGAATCATTTATAACCAGCTTTTAAAGACATTGATAAATATGTTGATCTAGACCATCTTTTAGAATGTCATATTCTTCGATATATTAGCAACCTCATTTTTTTCTTTTGGTTTTTTTTTTTGCTTTTTGCCTTTGCAGCCTTTCGATTTTCTACATCGGCAAACACCTTTTTTCTTTTTTATATTTTATATTTTATATTATTTTATTTTATACTTTCGTCTCTTTTATGCATAATATCTCTTTACAATATCTAAGTTGATTGACAATGAAAACTCTTCACCATCCATCGTAGTAAGGATTAGAGCCCATCTAGAAAATGCTTTACAATGTAAGGGCCTTCATAGTTTGGTGTCTACTTCCCACGTTGATCCATTTGAATGGGCAGGATCTTCTTGAGGACCAGACCGCCTTCCAGGAATTGCCGAGGATAGATTTTTTTTTCATGGGATTTTATCATTATTTTCTGATAAAGTTGGCCGTGACATAATGTAGCCAATTGTTTTCCATCAATGAGATTCAATTGATCGAATCGATTTTGGATCCACTCTGATTCTTCCAATTTTTCTTCCCTTAAGACTCTCAAGGAAGGTATTTTGACTTCAATAGGAAGTACTGCCTCCATTGCATAGACCAAAGAGAATGATGTTGCCCCTGTTGACGTAGGAACAGAAGTACGATATCCATGCAGGGCAAATGGAAGCATTTTTTGAATGATCTTTTTGATGTTTTTATTAGTTACTTCAATTGTCCTGTTCATTTTTGAATGATACAGTAATGGATTATGATGCTAAATTTTAACTTTTTCACACACCTCTTTCACCGACTTATTGTTGAGGTTGGTAGCATTATCTGTAATGATCTTGTTTGGTATACCGTAATGAAAAATCAACTCCCTTATCATGAACTTGGTCACCACACTTTGCATAATGTTAGCATAAGAAGCAGCTTCTACCCATTTTGTGAAGAAATCAATTGCCACTAAGATGAATTGATGCCCATTTGAAGCCTTTGGTTCAATAGGACCAATGACATCCATGCCCCCACATAGAAAATGGTCATGGCATAGTCAAAATTTTAGAGGTCTAGGTGATACATAAATCTTATCACCATAAATTTGACATTTGTGACACTGCTTCACATGGTTGAAGCAATGCACTTCCATAGTCATCCAATAGTATCTGGCCCTGATTATTTTTCTTGCCATGGCATGTCCATTTGCATGAGTTCCAAAAGTATCTTCATGCCCTTCTTTAATGATTTTTTCAGCCTCTTCGGCATCTACACATTTGAGTAGAACTATATCATAATTTCTCTTGTAAAGAACATTTCCATTCAGAAATAAGCCCATGGCTAATCTCCTTAAGGTTCTTTTGTCATTTTCAGATGCACCTGGAGGGTATTTTTGTTCTTGAAGGTAACATTTGATGTCCTAATACCAAGGCTTACCATCTGGCTTTGATTCCATTGTGTGGCTATGTGTAGACTGATTACGAACTCTCACTTTTATGAGTAGTACATTTCTATCATCACTTATTTTTAACATTGAGGATAATGCGGCCAAAGCATCAGCCAAATAATTGTCTTCGTGTGATACATGGCAAAACACAATCTCATCAAAATCCTCAATAAATTCTTGAATATAAGTATGATATGATATCAATTTGGCATCACGAGTTTCCTTTTCACCTTTTAATTGATGGAAAAGTATAAGGTACCAACATATTATCTGCCAACTTATTGCCAATAATGATTAATTATTATATTTTAAACACATATATAAAGAGACACATCCAAAAAATATATCTATAAAGACACTTCTATTAAACACAGCCATAAAAAAGACATTTTTATTAGACACATCTAAAAAGATACTTCCATTAAACACAATTATAAATAAGAGTTGGCAGATATTGGCAGAAATATTGTTGGTAACGTAGCGGGATTGTTAATTGATAAATCACAAAGGCAGAATCTCCATACACTTCTAGAATCTTGACTTTGAAGTCTATAGCTGCTTGAATTTCCATGACACATGATTCATATTTAGCGATATTGTTAGTATAATTGAAACATAGTTTGACTGTGGTAGGAACTAGCTTGCCCTCAGGGTACGTCAATACTACTCCAATTCTTTGACCTAATGCGTTAGAAGCTCCATCTAAGAACAAGATCCACTTTTCTGCCTTTGTTGATTTTTTTTATTTCATATAAGGCCATTACGTCCTCATTAGAAAATTCAAATTTCTTTGTCCCATGATCTGTTATGGGTTGATGGGCAAGAAATTCTGCTAAAGCACTCCCTTTGATCGCTTTTTATTTATTTCATATATTCTCTTAATGTATGAGTTGTCCATGCCAATGCACAGCATTTTCGTTCCAATAATGAGTATTTTGAAAGCATCTTCATATCTATAGTCCACCTCTGCTTTGTAATCGTTTGGGTCATCAAACATGTGCATTGGAAATTCATCAGGGCCAGTAACCATAGGGGCTTTGAACCATTTTCCTCTATCATCTTGCCATAATAGATATCTGGGAGTGGTGTCTATTGTTCGTACGCCAGATTTTATGCATCTAACATCCTTCCAATTGGATATGATTTTCTTGACTTTGCTCACTGTATTAGAACTCCATATATATGTAAAATCAATATCCATAAGGCCAAGGGTCATAAGGAAAAACTGGAGAGAACCCACATCTCTTTGAACAAGCGTTGGAGCATAACTAGTGACACCCCAGGGACCGACAAGTGGAACCCAAGGTTTTGGATATATCGAAAAAGAAAATCTACATCCAAATTTTGTCCATCCATCCTCATGTGATTTTCGATCAACTCATTTAGGTGTCTTTTTCTAATCATAGCAGTAGATCTTATCTTTGGACATATTTTCTTTATTTAAGAATTTAGCGTATTCTTCAATAGTTGGCATCAATTCAAACTGATTGAATGTGAAGCATTGATATGAGGGGTCCCAGTCTCAATATGAATGAAAAGGAGATAAGGGATATCCCTGAACTTTCCAATAAAATCTCATTGTCTCTTCATTTGCATTGTGACCATATTTCCTTGATTTCATTCAAACTCACATTTTCTAACAGATATGAAATTTCTATCCCAAGAAGTAAACTATCTCCTTTTTCTCTTTGTGTGTATTCCAAAAATTCTGCCACAACACTTTTTTCTTTGGCGACTATATTAGTTGACCAAATAGCATTACCCTTATCCATGGTAAAGATTTGATGATATCTTTATGAGATTGGACGATGCATATGCAATGAAAGAAAAAACACAATTAATATTGATAAAATAGTAATGAAAATTCACAACTAAAGAAATGTTCTACGATTACATACAAGTGAAAGTGTTGGCTCTAGACTCCCTAATAGGTTCTCGTTATTCTCCTTGTAAATAAGTGTGGTGAAAAGAATAAAAAGTAAACAATGTACGAGTTGTAAGCATCATATTGGCACACAAGATATTGAAAGAAATGAAAAAAAGACCAATAAAAACAAATAACAAATAACAAAAGATTAACATAAGGCTTAACCCTCAAATATTCCCATTGGAGTCGCCAAGCTGTCGCAACGTCACCGCGCGGGGCGGCACAACCTGGGATGATGAATGGAGATTTATTCATCGTTTTTTAGAGAACTCATGTTATGAGATTTAGAGTTGCCACCAAATAAGTTTTCCATAAAAAATGGAATGGCCGATTGAATGCAAAAAGGAGAAAAAGGCTATGATACCAGGATTCAGATTGGGGGCTGATTACGAATAAGGTAGATTAGATATTAGCATCTTATATCGTCAGTTTTTAAATGGTTATCTTTTATTCTTTTATTATTTGTAGATTTAATTTTTATTGGTCTTCTACAGAATAAATATTATTTATTTATCTTATTATTTTGATAACTAAATCTCGTCAACGCAATTGACGAGAACTAATATATATTTTTATATTATTTTATAGAAAAAGATATTTATTTTATATGATTATTATTTTTCCATGAAAATCAAATTTAATATGTTTTATATATCTTCAATATTTTGATAATTAAATCTCGTCAATGCAATCGGCGAGAATTAATATATTAGCTTTTTTATAAAAAAATATTTATTGTATATTATTATTATTTTTTGTTATGCAAATCAAATTTAATCAGTACTCATGATTAAACTCAAAATAAAATCCCACAAATCTTAGACTCTTTTTGAAAAAATATTATATTTATCTTTAGTATTAAATCTCGTCGATGCAATTGGCGTGATCTAATATATATAGTATGTAAGAATCGTGACTATTTAACCGCTTAATTAATTAAATTAATTGCTCAAAATAGGATCCAAAAATTTAGAATATTAATTTAGAAATTTAAATATGATATTTAGATTTAATAGATTTTTCTGAGTTGGAAAATATAATTTTTTGCAAAAAACCGTACAAAAACGCAAACCGGTAAATTAACCGACAGTTCCGGCTTAAGTCTGTCCGATATTGTGCGAGAATAATTAAAAATAGTAGAAAATCTTAGAAAAACATTTAGAATTGAAAACTGGGCATTAATTTTAAAGCTTTGCCCCAAAATTAGGCCAAACGAGCAAAAAATGTAAACGGGTTGGACCGGCGCAAGTTAGGCCCAAGCTCAACATATATAATACTCAATTAATGAGCCCCTTAGCCATAAACACATACACACAAGGGTTAAGTGGCTGAAGTGAAGAGGAGAAGAAGAGAGAAAAGTTACTATTCACATCTCACTTCAATCCACATATCTTGAGTTACGGTGTTCCGATTTGCGTGCAATTAGCGGCTACGAGAAGTTCTTGCCGAGCTCGTTAGTTCTATCTAACGTTTTTTGTTAATATTTTAAAATTTTATCTCCTTTCCTCTACCCTAAAAATTTGAATTTTTGGATTTTGGTTTTGAGTGAATTTTTGTGTTTTGATTGATTAGGTGTTCTCTAAGGTAAGGAAACTCTTTACCAAACACCATCGGAAAAGGTAAGGAAACTCTTTACCTTATGAATTTGTGTAATTAGAAATCCTAGGTATTGATTTTTGGTAATTTATATGGTTTTATTTAAGTTCTTGCACTTGTTGGAGTTGATTTGGCGCTTGGAATGTGAGTTAGTGATTTGTTGGTGATTGGAAGCTTGTTTGGACTCAATCTTTGGTTTTTGGCATATTGGAAATCGGTCAAGGTATGGTTTCGGTTTCTTCTATGTAATATATAATATTTCTGGACACTTAAGCTAGTGACCCATAGGATAGGTTTGGATTAAACTGGTTGTTGAATTTTTTGAATGATGATGTATGATGATTTGATGATTTTGGTTATTTTGATGAATTGTGGTATTGATGTGGATAAATGATGTTGAAGATTGAAATTGAGATTGAATGAGGTTAATTATTATGATTGGTAGTGATAGAATGATGATTGATGAGTTGTTAGTTGAGAAATAGATTTAGGGTGATAAAATTGATATTTGGGGTTGAGGTTTATATAGTATGAGTAGTGAATTGTGACACAATTGGTAAGATCTGATGTGAATTGGAGTTGGTGTGGTTTTTGATTTGGTTTTGGTTGCGAATTTTGGAAAGTTGAGAACCTTGTTGTTTTTGGTAAAAATCAGTTTCTGGTGAACTTTGACAAATCATAACTTGAGCTTCAAAGCATGAAATTAAATGAACTTTATTTTAAATTAAAGGTTGCTTTGAGAGCTTTAAATTGATATAAAATTTGAAGAAAATGGATTTTTATAGAAGAAGTTATGACTGTTTAAAGTTTGGTGTGGGCTGCATATGCGACAGGGTGCACGCGACGCGACCAATTCATTCGGGTTGGTTAACTCGTGTATGCAAACACTTCCTGCATATACGAGTTAGAAGGGTTTTTAATCCTTGCGTATGTGACACAGTGCACGCTACGCAACCAAACCATTTGGGTTGGGCATCTCGCGTACGTGGTCACTGCATGCGTACACGAACTATTCAAAAATGAACCCTTGCGTATGCGAACTTTAACACGCGACGCGAGCAACCCATTTGGGTTGGGACACTCAGATACGCGAGCAGAGGGTTGCGTCTTCGACCACCCTTTTTTCAACAGCATGCGTACACGAGGCAAAGGCTTGCATACGCGAAACCCCTGTTTTGTTGAAACATGATTTTTCTCTGTTTTTGAAGGTTGTCCTACTTTCTAAAATCCTTTCAAAGGATGATTTAGAGTATTGTCTAATAATTAGGTTCTAATATCATTAAAGATAAGTTAGCAAATTATTTTAGTGAATTTCCATATGAATTTACAAAACGGGGTCTTAGGTGTCTAAAGTACTGAGGACAGATTTGGTTGAGTGAGATGGCGAAGCATTGTATTAATGATTGATGGTACGAATTGTGGAAGTGGTGAACTATTAAGTACTGAAATAAATGATTTCTAAAACTACTGATGTAATATTTTTAACATGAGATTGTTGAGACGCTATGCGCCTAGCAAGGACGGTGGTTAATTTCGCTTGTCGAGGTCGCGGCGGCAGCATAAAGGCAGTGGTAGTCCTCCTTACGTTGAGATGTGAGGTCCGTGGCAAGAGTATCCCACTCACATCCCTTCAGAATCACTAGAATGTGCAGGCACTGTATCCTAGACCATGTTCCGGGCACGATATCTTGAGGGTTCTCATTATGAGACCGAAGGGCGACATCTCCATAGAGATGTGTTGGGTTGGCAGTTGAACCGACAATGTGATATCACAGCCAAATAAGACAGGCATTTATCATGTGCATATTCTATCTATTTATTTGCTTTGCTGACTTGTATTGTTTGCCTAAGTGTTTAACATGCCTAAATGCTTATGGAATTACTTGAGAGTGTGTGTGTGTGTGTGGGGCAATATCTTGAGGGCTCCCATTATGAGACCGAAGGGTGACATCTCTATGGAGATGTGTTGGGTTGGTAATTGAACCGACAATATGATATCACAGCCAAATAAGACAGGCATTTATCATGTGCATATTCTATCTGTTTGTTTGCTTTGCTGACTTGTATTTTTTGTCTAAGTGCTTAACATGCCTAAATGCTTATTGAATTACTTGTGCGTGTGTACGTGTGTGTGTGTGCTTTACTTGCATTTTTATTATCTGTGTTTTTTACTGAGATTGAGGAGGTTCGGAAGGCCGTGGCGATGGGATCACATGGCAGTTAGGCAGGCGAAAGCTGTGGGATAGCGGAGAATTTATAGATTAGAAATCCACTAAGTTAGATCCCCTTATTTTTCTCTATGGTTTTAAGTAATGTTTTAAATGTACTTATTATGTTTTAAGTTTGAATCTTGTGATGGATATGAAGTTCTAGGATTGCCTCTGGCGTCCAGGAGTCTTATATCTTACATCACTGGGCACTGTTACCATACTGAGAACCTCTTATTCTCATACCATATTCTATTGTTGTTTTTCAGACGCAGGTCGTAACCCACCTCGGTGAGTTGCTTTGAGGGTGACAGAGCGGAAGATCCTTGCTATATTTTGAAGTCTTTTGATTTATTTTGATTAGATCTCTCACTTTTGTATTTATCTTTGTCTTAGAGGCTTATTTTGAGAGAAATATTGTATAAACTGTTGCGCTTTTCAAAACTCTATATGTTTGTATATAACTAGCCAGCTTAAACTCCAAGGGCGGCAACTAGATCCTTATAACTATTATACTTTGACATATGTATATATATGTCTTGATATCTGTATGTATATCTTGTGCCTCGATTAGTGTAGCTTCGTATGAACGTTTTGCACTTTTGAAACTCTGTTTTTGAGTTTATTTCTTCATCGGACTTGTAGAATTATTATTTCTTTATATATATAAATATGTATAAGCTTTAGAATTATCGTAATCTTTGAATAACCTTTACTTTACAACGTGAAATAAGACTTAGGGTAATTAAGAGTTTACATATTATATTTTGACAATTTCATAAAACAATGGTATTTGCTTTATATTATCATATGGTTATGTTTAATCAACATTCATGAATAAATTTAAAAAAAAAATAATTTTTGTCACACGTTATTCTTAATTATAGATATATGTTGGCTAACTTTTGGCTATAGCATAAAAATAAATAATTTTATTTCCCATATGTATTCATATTTTATATCTTCTAAAAAAATTAAAATAATATGAAGAAAAGAGAAATTGAATATACAATTCAAAATAAAAAAATCATGACTCATACAAAAACAATAATACAAATGTAAATTTACAAATAGAATGAATCACTTCTTTCTTTTAAAAAAATATGATAATATCAATAATAGTTAACGATAAAAAAAATAAAATAGAAAAGTAAGAAAGGGAACAAATGTACTTTGAAATACACAAATTTTGTGCAAAATAAATAAAACTTAATCAATATCTGTTAAAAAAACAAACAAACAAAAGAAAAGAAAAGTTTAAATAGTAAATAATTACTTCTTGGAAATTGAAACAATTTAGTGGCCTGCATGCATGTAAATGTGGTCAATGTACACACATATAAGAATCATATTCAAATATTGAGTAAATGGTCAATACATTCCTGAAAGATTATGTGATCTTCAAATTAATTCTCAAATTTTTATAATTAATTTTTTTTCAAAAGATTTTTAGTTGATTACGTTAGCTTTTTTGTCAATTTCTTTTCTGACGGCATTAACAGACGTAAACTTACATTTCTAACACATAAAACGACATTGTTTTTTCCATGAACTAGCCTAACAAAGATATAAACTCGATCCACCCAGTCTCACCCGCCTCAAAAACTCCACCCATTAGCCATTTTCTCCTTTGCTGATTTTGTTCCTCAATACTGAAACTCGATATCCACTAACTCCCTTGCGGCCTGTTTTTAGGTGATGGATTCCGCCTTCACTTTAATGCTTAAGTCTCTTCACATTAGCACCAAAATCTTTGGTGCTCTGCCTTTTCTTTGACTTGTATGTGGTGATTGTATGTATGATTATGTGTATAAGAATATGCAGAGGTTCGAGTTGTTGTTAAAGATGCTGGAGCCACACCAGAGGACTGGTGCATGAAATTGTGATCACTACTTTTCACAATTCAAATAATCCCTAGTAATGGCCCCAAAGACTTGGTGCTCAATACCATGACATAAACACAACTTCGCACAACTAACCAGCAAGTGTACTGGATCGTCCAAGTAATAAACCTTACGCGAGTAAGGGTCGATCCCACGGAGATTGTTGGTATGAAGCAAGCTATGGTCACCTTGTAAATCTCAGTCAGGCACACTCAAATGGTTATGAATGATTTATGAATAAAACATAAAGATAAAGATAGAGATACTTATGCAATTCATTGGTGAGAGTTTCAGATAAGCGTATGAAGATGCTTTGTCCCTTCTGTCTCTCTGCTTTCCTACTGTCTTCATCCAATCCTTCTTACTCCTTTCCATGGCAAGCTGTATGCAAGGGTTTCACCGTTGTCAGTGGCTACCTCCCATCCTCTCAGGGGAAATGTTCAACACACCCTGTCACGGCACGACTATCCAGCTGTCGGTTCTCGATCATGTCGGAATAGAATCCAATGATTCTTTTGCGTCTGTCACTAACGCCCCACAATCGCGAGTTTGAAGCTCGTCATAGTCATTCAATCATTGAATCCTACTCAGAATACCACAGACAAGGTTTAGACCTTCCGGATTCTCTTGAATGCCGCCATCAATTCTAGCTTATACCACGAAGATTCCGGTTAAAGAATCCAAGAGATAAACATTAGAGCCTTGTTTGCTTGTAGAACAGAAGTGGTTGTCAGTCACTTGTTCATAAGTGAGAATGATGATGAGCGTCACATAATCATCACATTCATCATGTTCTTGGGTACGAATGAATATCTTGGAATAAGAACAAGCTGAATTGAATAGAAGAACAATAGTAATTGCATTAATACTCGAGGTACAGCAGAGCTCCACACCTTAATCTATGGTGTGTAGAAACTCCACCGTTGAAAATACATAAGAACAAGGTCTAGGCATGGCCGTGAGGCCAGCCCCCAGTGATCAAAAGATTCGAAGATCTCCAGATGAAAAATACAATAGTAAAGGGTCCTATTTATAGGGAACTAGTAGCTTAAGAATTACAAAGGTGAGTAAATGACATAAAAATCCACTTCCGGGCCCACTTGGTGTGTGCTTGGGCTGAGCATTGAAGCATTTTCGTGTAGAGACTCTTCTTGGAGTTAAACGCCAGCTTTTGTGCCAGTTTGGGCGTTTAACTCCCATTCTTGTGCCAGTTCCGGCGTTAAACGCCGGGCAGTTTTGAGCTGATTTGGAATGCCGGTTTGGGCCATCAAATCTTGGGCAAAGTATAGACTATTATACATTGCTGGAAAGCCCAGGATGTCTACTTTCCAACGCTGTTGAGAGCGCGCCAATTGGGCTTCTGCAGCTCCAGAAAATCCACTTCGAGTGCAGGGAGGTCAGAATCCAACAGCATCTGCAGTCCTTTTCAGTCTCTGAATCAGATTTTTGCTCAGGTCCCTCAATTTCAGCCAGAAAATACCTGAAATCATAGAAAAATACACAAACTCATAGTAAAGTCCAGAAAAGTGAATTTTAACTAAAAACTAATAAAAATATACTAAAAACTTAACTAAATCTACTAAAAATATACTAAAAACAATGCCAAAAAGCGTACAAATTATCCGCTCATCACAACACCAAACTTAAATTGTTGCTTGTCCCCAAGCAACTGAAAATCAAATAAGATAAAAATAAAAGAATATACAATGAATTCCAAAAACATCTATGAAGGTCAGTATTAAGTAGATGAGCGGGGCTTTTAGCTTTTTGCCTCTGAACAGTTTTGGCATCTCACTCTATCCTTTGAAATTCAGAATGATTGGCTTCTTTAGGAACTCAGAATCCAGATAGTGTTATTGATTCTCCTAGTTAAGTATGATGATTCTTGAACACAGCTACTTTATGAGTCTTGGCCGTGGCCCAAAGCACTCTGTCTTCCAGTATTACCACCGGATACATACATGCCACAGACACATAATTGGGTGAACCTTTTTAGATTGTGACTCAGCTTTGCTAGAGTCCCCAATTAGAGGTGTCCAGGGTTCTTAAGCACACTCTTTTTGCCTTGGATCACAACTTTATTCCTTTCTTTTTCTTTCTTTTTTTTCGTTCTTTTTCTCTTTTTTTTGTATTCACTGCTTTTTCTTGGTTCAAGAATCATTTTTTTGTGATTTTTCAGATCCTCAATAACATGTCTCCTTGTTCATCATTCTTTCAAGAGCCAACAATTTTAACATTCATGAACCACAAATTCAAAAGACATATGCACTGTTCAAGCATACATTCAGAAAACAAAAGTGTTGCCACCACATCAAAATAATTAATCTGTTATAAAATTCAAAATTCATGCAATTCTTCTCTTTTTCAATTAAGAACATTGTTTATTTAAGAGAGGTGATGGATTCATAGGACATTCATAACTTTAAGGCATAGACACTAAGACACTAATG
This sequence comes from Arachis stenosperma, assembly GCF_014773155.1. Lineage (NCBI taxonomy): Eukaryota > Viridiplantae > Streptophyta > Magnoliopsida > Fabales > Fabaceae > Arachis > Arachis stenosperma. Next base: position 20,880,493 of record NC_080378.1, read on the forward strand.
ATCATAAGACACAAACATGGATAAACATAAGCATGAAAATTCGAAAAACAAGAAAATAAAGAACAAGGAGATTAAAGAACGGGTCAACCTCAGTGATGGCGGCTTGTTCTTCCTCTTGAAGGTCTTATGGAGTGCTTGAGCTCCTCAATGTCTCTTCCTTGTATTTGTTGCTCCTCTCTCATGATTCTTTGATCTTCTCTAATTTCATGGAGGAGGATGGAATGTTCTTGGTGCTCCACCCTTAGTTGTCCCATGTTGGAACTCAATTCTCCTAGGGAGGTGTTGATTTGCTCCCAATAGTTTTGTGGAGGAAAGTGCATCCCTTGAGGTATCTCAGGGATTTCATGGTGAGTGGGATCTCTTGTTTGCTCCATCCTTTTCTTAGTGATGGGCTTGAGGTCATGCCTTCTCAATTGAACTGGCTTCCCTCTTGAATCTCTCTTCCATTGAGCGCCCTCTTCACAAATGTCTATGAGGACTTGGTCCAACCTTTGATCAAAGTTGACCCTTTTTGAGTTTGAAAGGGACCTCAGGGATCACCTTCTTCAAGGCCACAACTTCATAGAAGTGGTCTTAATGCACCCTTGAGATGAATCTCTCCATCTCCCATGACTCGGAGGTGGAAGCTTTTGCCTTCCCTTTCCTCTTTCTAGAGGTTTCTCCGGCCTTGGATGCCATAAATAGTTATGGAAAAACAAAAAGCACTGCTTTTACCACACCAAACTTAAAAGGTTTGCTCGTCCTCGAGCAAAAGAAGAAAGAAGAGAGTAGAAGAAGAAGAAATAGAGGAGATGGGGTTGGCTTTGTGGTTCGGCCAAAGGGGGGAGAAGTAGTGTTTAGGGTGTGTAAAAATGAAGGAGTGAAGATGGGTTTATATAGGGGTGGAGAGAGGGGTAGGGTTCGGCCATTATGGGTGGGTTTGGGAGGGAAAGTGATTTGAATTTGAATGGTGAGGTAGGTGGGGTTTTATGAATGATGGATCTGAGTGGTGAAGAGAAAGATGGGATTTGATAGGTGAAAGGTTTTTGGGGAAGAGTGGTTGAGGGTGGTGGGGTAGGTGGGGATCCTGTGGGGTCCACAGATCCTGAGGTGTCAAGGAAAAGTCATCCCTGCACCAAGTGGCGTGCAAAAATGCACCCTTTGCCAATTCTGGCGTTAAACGCCGGGCTGGTGCCCATTTCTGGCGTTTAACGCCAGCTTCTTGCCCTTTTCTGGCGTTTAACGCCAGTCTGGTGCCCCTTTCTGGCGTTAAATGCCCAGAATGGTGCCAGACTGGGCGTTAAACGCCCATTTGCTAGCTTCACTGGCGTTTAAACGCCAGCAAGTTCTCCTCCAGCGTGTGTTGTTTTTTTTTCTGTTTTTCATTCTGTTTCTGCTTTTTCAATTGATTTTGTGACTTCTCATGATCATCAACCTACAAAAATCATAAAATAACAAAGGAAAATAGATAAAATATAACATTGGGTTGCCTCCCAACAAGCGCTTCTTTAATGTCAGTAGCTTGACAGAGGGCTCTCATGGAGCCTCACAGATACTCAGAGCAATGTTGGAACCTCCCAACACCAAACTTAGAGTTTGAATGTGGGGGTTCAACACCAAACTTAGAGTTTGGTTGTGGCCTCCCAACACCAAACTTAGAATTTGACTGTGGGGGCTCTGTTTGACTCTGTTTTGAGAGAAGCTCTTCATGCTTCCTCTCCATGGTGACAGAGGGATATCCTTGAGCCTTAAACACAAAGGATTCTTCATTCACTTGAATGATCAGTTCACCTCTATCAACATCAATCACAGCCTTTGCTGTGGCTAGGAAGGGTCTGCCAAGGATGATGGATTCATCCATGCACTTCCCAGTCTCTAGGACTATGAAATTAGCAGGGATGTAATGGTCTTCAATTTTTACCAGAACATCCTCTACAAGTCCATAAGCTTGTTTTCTTGAATTGTCTGCCATCTCTAGTGAGATTCTTGCAGCTTGCACCTCAAAGATCCCTAGCTTCTCCATTACAGAGAGAGGCATGAGGTTTATACTTGACCCTAAGTCACACAGAGCCTTCTTGAAGGTCATGGTGCCTATGGTACAAGGTATTGAAAACTTCCCAGGATCTTGTCTCTTTTGAGGTAATTTCTGCCTAGACAAGCCATCTAGTTCTTTGGTGAGCAAAAGGGGTTCATCTTCCCAAGTCTCATTACCAAATAACTTGTCATTTAGCTTCATGATTGCTCCAAGGTATTTAGCAACTTGCTCTTCAGTGACATACTCGTCCTCTTCAGAGGAAGAATACTCCTCAGAGCTCATGAATGGCAGAAGTAAATCCATTGGAATCTCTATGGTCTCAGTGTGAGCCTCAGATTCCCATGGTTCCTCATTAGGGAACTCATTGGAGGCCAGTGGACGTCCATTGAGGTCTTCCTCAGTGGCGTTCACTGCCTCTTCCTCCTCTCCAAATTCGGCCATGTTGATGACCTTGCACTCTCCTTTTGGATTTTCTTCTGTATTGCTTGGAAGAGTACTAGGAGGGAGTTCATTAATTTTCTTGCTCAGCTGACCCACTTGTGCCTCCAAGTTTCTAATGGAGGACCTTGTTTCAGTCATGAAACTTTGAGTGGCTTTGATTAGATCAGAGACCATGGTTGCTAAGTCAAAGTGGCTCTGCTTAGAATTCTCTGTCTGTTGCTGAGAAGATGATGGAAAAGGCTTGCCATTGCTAAACCTATTTCTTCCACCATTATTATTGTTGAAACCTTGTTGAGGTCTCTGTTGATCCTTCCATGAGAGATTTGGATGATTTCTCCATGAAGAATTGTAGGTGTTTCCATAGGGTTCTCCCATGTAATTCACCTTTTCCATTGAAGGGTTCTCAAGATCATAAGCTTCTTCTTCAGATGAAGCATCCTTAGTACTGCTTGGTGTATTTTGCATTCCAGACAGACTTTGAGAAATCAAATTGACTTGTTGAGTCAATATTTTGTTCTGAGCCAGTATGGCATTCAGAGTATCAATCTCAAGAACTCCTTTCTTCTGATTTGTCCCATTGTTCACAGGATTCCTTTCAGAAGTGTACATGAATTGGTTATTTGCAACCATTTCAATTAGTTCTTGAGCTTCTGTAGGCATCTTCTTCAAATGAAGAGATCCTCCAGCAGAGCTATCCAAAGACATCTTGGACAGTTCAGACAGACCATCATTGAAAATACCTATGATGCTCCATTCAGAAAGCATGTCAGAAGGACATTTTCTGATCAATTGTTTGTACCTTTCCCAAGCTTCATAGAGGGATTCTCCTTCCTTCTGTCTGAAGGTTTGGACTTCCACTCTAAGCTTACTCAATTTTTGAGAACTTTGCCAAGAAGGCATTGACTAGCTTTTCCCAAGAGTTCAGGCTGTCTTTAGGTTGTAAGTCCAACCATATTCTAGCTCTGTCTCTTACAGTAAAAGGGAATAGCATAAGTCTGTAGACCTCAGGGTCAACCCCATTAGTCTTGACAGTGTCACAAATTTGCAAGAACTCAGCTAAAAACTGATGAGGATCTTCCAATGGAAGTCCATGGAACTTGCAATTCTGTTGAATTAGAGAAACCAATTGAGGCTTAAGCTCAAAGTTGTTTGCTCCAATGGCAGGGATAGAGATGCTTCTCCCATAGAGGTCGGGAGTAGGTGCAGTAAAGTCACCCAGCACCTTCCTTGCATTGTTGGCATTGTTGTTGTTTTCGGCTGCCATGGGTTCTTCTTCTTTGAAGATTTCTGTTAGGTCCTCTACAGAGAGTTGTGCCTTAGCTTCTCTTAGCTTTCGCTTCAAGGTCCTTTCAGGTTCAGGGTCAGCCTCAACAAGAATGCTTTTGTCTTTGCTCCTGCTCATATGAAAGAGAAGAGAACAAGAAAATATGGAATCCTCTATGTCACAGTATAGAGATTCCTTGAGGTGTCAGAGGAACAGAAAAATAGAAGGAAGAGGTAGAAGAATTCGAACTTAGTGAGATAGAGTTCGAATTGTGCATTGAGGAGGAGTGGTACTCCATAAATAGAAGGATGTGAGAAGAGGGGAAGAGATTTTTCGAAAATTAAGTAAAAGATTTTAAAAACATTTTGAAAAAGATTTTGAAGAAGATATGATTCAAAATTATTTTGAAAAAGATGTGATTAAAAAGATATGATTGAAAAGTTATGGTTTTAAAAAGATATGATTTGAAAAACAATTTTAAAAAGATTTGATTTTAAAAATTAATGACTTGCCTAACAAGAAAAGATATGATTCAAACATTAAACCTCTCTCAACAGAAAAGGCAACATACTTGAAATGTTGAATCAAATCATTAATTGATAGCAAGTATTTTTGAAAAAGGAAAGAAATTGATTTTGAAAAAGATTTGATTGAAAAGATATGATTTGAAAAAGATTTGATTTTGAAAAACTTTGAAAACTTGAAAAAAAAATTGATTTGAAAACAAAATCTTCCCTCTTGTGCCATCCTGGCGTTAAACGCCCAGAATGGTATCCATTCTGGCGTTTAACGCCCAAAGCACTACCCTTTTAGGCGTTAAACGCCCAGCCAGGCATTCTGGCTGGCGTTTAAACGCCAGTTTTTCCTTCTTCACTGGGCGTTTTGAACGCCCAGCTTTTTCTGTATAATTCCTCTGCTGCATGTACTGAATCTTTAGTTCCCTGTATTATTGACTTGAAAATAGAACCAAGATCAAATAAACAATGCATGCAAGACACCAAACTTAAAATGAGATGTAAAACCCGGTTAATTAACGGCTAATTAACCCATAAATGAGAATTTATTCTAGAAAGCCTAAAATGTGATTTTTTTTTATGGCTAAATGTGATAGAGGAGATTGAGACGAGAATTTTGGTACAAATTTTATAGAATTCGGACCAAGATTGGACCGAACGGGCCAAACCGGGCCAATTGGACCCAAAGTGGGCCCTTGGCCCAACATAACTTAACCAAAACCCTAGTTTTCAGCACTCTCTCTCCTCATTTGTTACACACACAAGCTGAAATTTGAGAGAAAGGGAGGAAGAACACTCTCTCAAGTTCTCTCCCTTGGTTGATCTTCAAACCACCATAACTTTTGATCTAGAGCTCCGATTGCCGCCCCGTTTGCGGCCACGCGTTCACCGCGGAGAGCTCTACAAAACCTATACAACCAATCTTGAGGTAAGCCACGTGTTGCTGTTCGAAATCTCAGCCCTTATTTTCGAGTTTCATGGGTTAAATGTTGAGATTTTGGGTTCTTTGATATTATAGGACCCAACTCTCTTGAAGGAGAAGGTTAATCTTGTCTCCTTGGACCTTGGAGGTGGTAAGATTCTCAACCCTAGTGTATCTTGTTGTTTTATGATGTTTGGGTTTTGAGATGTTGTGTATGGGTATGATGGTTGTGGCTTAGGTTGTGTGTGTGGATATTGGAGCTTGATTGGTGATTTTGAAAAGCTTGGAAAGGGCTTGGTGGTGAAAAATCTGTTCTTGGAGGTATTGAGACCTTGAGAGCTTGTGGATAAGTGGTTTGGAAGTGCTCTGGTTGAGCTTGGGAAATTCGGCTAAGGTATGGTTTCGGTTTCCCGTATCTAATATGTAATGTGGTAGGAAATACTTAGGCTAGAGGCCCTAAGATAGGCATTGAATTGTTGATGTTGATGAATGATTGAGATATATGATGTGGTCATATATGTGAAGATGAATATTGATGCCTTGGTGGTATGATGTATGAGAAATATGCATGTTGTGATATATGCTTGATGATTGGTTATGGTTGAATTGTGGGTTGAACCATGTTGATGATGAGTATGATGTTGATTATGTACAATGATGATTTATTGGAATTGATGTTGTCGAGAATTGGCATGAGGATTAGTATATGATATGTCAATATGTTTGAGTTTGAGCCACTTGGGTGAAGTGGGCTAAAATGATGAGATAGTGATTTTGTATATTGTGGTTATGTGTCAATGTGTGAGTTGAGGAGGCTTGATGTGAATTTGATACATTTTGAATTGATTTCAAGGAAAAGGGATGAAATTGGCATGTTTTGATTGGTTTTGAAAAGAGTTAAAAATGGCTTGTTTTGAAAATGGCATATTGTGGTTTTGTATGAAAATATGGTTTTTGGGCATACTTTGGCGGGACATAACTTGGACTACGGATCTCCGTTTTGTACCAAATCTGTTTAGAAATGAAATTGGATCCGGGATGTCCAGGCCGTTTGAAGAACGGGTGAAAAACGATTTAAAATGAGGAAGTTATGTCCGTTGGAAGATTGGGGTCTAAATCTGTGAAATTCTGCAGCTTTTAACTTAGAAAAATTTTTAGCAGAGTGACCCCTTGCGCGTGGGCGCACCTGGCGCGTACGCGCCGATCTTCCGAAAAGTGCCATCCACGCGTACGCGTGAAGTGCGCGGGCGCGCCGATTGTGCTGCACCTAATGCCCAGCCATTTTCCAGAGAGTTATGCCAGAACTGTGCCGGTGTTGTGCCTGGGGCACGAGAACACCCGCGCGTACGCATGGTTGACGCGTGCGCGTCGATGGGCAAGTTTGGAATCCACGCGTTAGCGTGCATGACGCTTACGCGTCGATGAGTTTTTGAGGCCATCCACGCGTGCGCGTGGAGTGCGCGTACGCGTGGCCCTGTTTTCATCCCAAAGTTGATTTTTGAGTTTTAAAAGCCAAATCTCATACTTCTAAGCCTCCGATCTCACCATTTATGTCTTAAATCATTATGACATGCCTAGCTATTAGAAAGGGGCTAGTGAATGAAATAACTTGCGAGTGAAGCAAGGGAAATATGAATGATCATTGAGGATCATTGATGATTATGTGAGATGTGGAGGATGGTGGTGGAAGTGCTTGTTATGCCATTGGCCGAAGGGCCGTAATTGTTTATGAATTGGCTGGTTCTGGATTGAACCGTGAGCCGGAATAGCTGTGTATGCTATGAGTATTGGCTGGTTATGGATTTAACCGTGAGCCGGATGGCTGATATGGATGTTGATCCATGGATGAGAATTCATGCATGTTTATGCTGAATTATTGATAATTGTGAATTGCACTTCCACTATCTGAGGTACGAGTTTCCCTGGGTAGTAGCAGTGGCTAGCCACCACGTGCTCCAGGTTGAGACTCGAAGCTCTGTTAACCCTATGTCGTAAGTGTGGCCGGGCACTGTGAAAGGCCCGGATGAGCTCGAACCCCCGTAAATATTCACCAGTGAGGGTGATGGATATGGATCATGTTTATGATCCAGTTTATAACGAGTATAACTCGAGTTTGGGGATGCACGACAGAGGGACAGTCCAATGGTTAGCGACCAGGACTTGTCGGGTTGGCTCTATAACCGACAAGATGATATCATCAGCCACTAGGGACAGGCATTCATCATATGCATATTATGTGAATTGTTTGAGATTGCCTATTTGACTGCATATAACTTGCTAATTGTCTAAATGTCTTACTTGCTCCTATTTGATATTCCTTGTTTGATATAACTGTGTTTGCTATATTATATCCTGCTGGTGGTTGGGCGGTTTGAAGGAATTGGAAAGGGAAGTACTAGTTAGACTGAAGAATCTTTAGTCAGATGCCCTTTTATGGTTTAGCTTGTTTATAAGCTTTGATATTATTTGGAGGAAGTTCTAGGATTGCCTTCGGCTTTCCTCTATTATTATGTATTATATGTGGAAGCTGTTACCGTGCTGGGGACCTTTGGTTCTCACCCATGCGGATTTTATGGTTTTCAGATGTAGGACGTGAGGTTTCCCGCTGAGGCATGCTGGAGACTTCTAGATTAGCAAAGATCCTTTGTTCTCGGGACTCTTTTTGGTTTATATATCTTGTTAGATACTTTTATCTCCATTAAATAATACAAACTGTGATGACTCCTTCTAGAGGGGATTTTGGAGAATAGGTTTTATGTATTTGTGTCCCTTTGGGTTTCCTTTGGGGTTTTCCTTATTTTATCATATGTATATATTGCTATGCTCGGACCGGTTATCTTCGCAGCCGGATTTTGAGTCTTGATATTCCTGTTTTTGACACTCCCTTGTATATATAATCTCACGTTGGTTATCCTTGTTCGTTACGATATCGATCGGAGTGTTGCGCTTTCGAGTTGCGATTTTTTGTTTACCCCTTTTTCTACAAAGGCTCCTAGTTATAATCAATCATTCATACTACTATATGTACTAAATTTTTGTTTTAGAGGTCGTAATACCTTGCCATCTCTGAATTATGACTTAAGCATAAGACTCTGTATGGTAGGGTGTTACATTATGGTATCAGAGCAGTTCGTTCCTGTAGAGCCTGAGGAATGGACTGACTATGCTTCTGTGCATTCTCTGTGTGTGTTATGTGCTATTAGTATATCTGCTTGATATAATTGGCATAAACGTTCATGAGCATGCATTTGGGACTTTGAAGCACTAGACTTCCGATATTGAGACTGATCAACTTAATATCGATTGTTGGGTGTGTATAGGAACCAGATGGCGCCTCGTGGACGCGGTAGAGGTAGTGCGAGAGGTCGTACGAATGCTCGTGCGCCGGAGAATAACCCGAATGACCCGGTGAACTTCATGACTGCGTTGGAGAACATGGCTGCTGCTATGCAAGCCACTGCTGCGGCTCTTGGTCAACAAATGAACAACCATGGTAATGATGGAGGTGGAGTTCAGGGCCCGACGACCTTGGCAAACTTTTTGAAGGTTAATCCACCTAAGTTCAAGGGAACTACTAGTCCGACTGAGGCTGATACATGGTTTCAAGCTATAGAGCGAGCGTTGCAAGCGCAAGTGGTGCCTGAAGGACAGCGTGTCGAGTTTGCTACCTATATGCTTGTCGGTGAAGCGTCGCATTGGTGGCAAGGTATCCGACGTCTTCTGCAGCAGGGTGATGACTATATCACTTGGAATGTCTTTCAAGAAGAGTTCTATAAGAAGTACTTTCCGACTTCTGCTAGGACGGCTAAGGAACTTGAATTGTTACAACTGAAGCAGGGTACTATGTCCATATCAGAGTATACTAACAAGTTTGAGGAGCTGTTCAGGTTCTCTCGTATGTGCCAAGGGACTCCGGTGGAATATGAGGAATGGAAGTGTGTTAAGTATGAAGGAGGACTCCGGAGTGATATTTTCAGTTCAGTGGGACCAATGGAGATTAGGACTTTCTCCGAGTTGGTAAACAAGTGTAGGGTTGCTGAAGAGTGTGTGAAAAGGGCAACCGCTGAGAAAGGGAGTCAAAGGGGATCATTCCCACAGAACCGAGGAAAGAGCTTTGCACCTAGAGGTCCATCTTTCAAGCGGGGAGGCTCTTTTAGGAGGCCCAACAACAACAACAACTCCCAAGGGAGGAAGTTTGGGAAGCAGCCTCAGAATGATCAAGCTTGTACTAGGTGTGGAAGTCACCATCCGGGAGCACCATGCAAGGCCGGATGGGGTTTGTGCTACACTTGTGGAAAGGTGGGGCATAAAGCCGTAAATTGTCCTGAGAAGCAGAAACAAGGTGCTGGAAAAGCACAACAGACTGGTCGGGTGTTCACCACTTCAGCTGTAGGAGCTGAGGGATCTGAGACACTCATTCGAGGTAACTGTGAAATAGCTGGTCAAACTTTAAATGCTTTATTTGATTCGGGAGCATCACATTCATTCATTGCATTTGAGAAAGCTCATGAGTTAGGATTGAAGATTGTAACCTTAGGTTATGACCTAAAGGTATATAATGCTACCCATGAAGCCATGGTAACTAGGCTAGGATGTCCGGAAGTTTCCCTTAGATTCAAGCAGCGTGATTTTGTTCATGATTTAATCTGCTTGCCGAGGATTGATGATCTCATGGATCAGTTACAAGGAGCTGGAGTTTTCTCTAAGATTGACTTGCGATCCGGTTATCACCAGATAAGGGTGAGGGGTGAGGATATCCCTAAGACCGCTTTTAGGACTCGTTATGGTCATTATGAGTACACGGTGATGTCCTTTGGGTTGACGAACGCTCCTGCGATATTCATGGATTACATGAATAGGGTCTTCCGTCCGTTTCTGGATAAATTCGTTGTTGTCTTCATTGATGACATACTGATTTATTCCAAGACTGAAGAAGAGCATGCGGAACACTTGAGGACCGTGTTGCAGATTCTAAAGGAGAAGAAACTCTATGCAAAACTATCGAAGTGTGAGTTTTGGAAGAGTGAGGTGAAGTTTTTGGGCCATGTGGTGAGTAAGAAGGGAATAGCCGTAGATCCAACTAAGGTGGAGGCTGTGATGGGTTGGAAGCAACCAACCACTGTAACAGAGATAAGGAGTTTTCTGGGTTTAGCTGGCTATTACCGAAGGTTTATCAAAGGCTTTTCACAGATAGCGTTACCAATGACAAAGTTAACCCGCAAAGACCCTCCGTTTGTTTGGACCCCTGAGTGTGAGGAGAGCTTTCAGACATTGAAGAAAAAGTTGACCACTGCACCTGTGTTAGTGTTACCCGAGCCGAACGAGCCATTTGAGGTGTATTGTGATGCCTCATTGAAGGGTCTAGGATGCGTGCTAATGCAGCATCGTAATGTGGTGGCGTATGCCTCACGACAGTTGAGACCTCATGAAGTTAGTTACCCTACGCACGATTTGGAACTCGCTGCGGTTGTGTTTGCCTTGAAGGTGTGGAGGCATTATCTCTATGGGGTTAAGTTCCAAGTTTTCTCTGATCATAAGAGCTTGAAGTACCTCTTTGATCAGAAAGAGCTCAATATGAGGCAGAGGAGGTGGATGGAATTGTTGAAAGACTACGACTTTGAGTTGCATTACCATCCGGGAAAGGCGAACGTAGTGGCGGATGCGTTAAGTCGGAAGTTGTTATATGCGGCTTGGATGATGCTTCAAGAGGAGAAGTTGCTCAAGGGATTTGAGAGTTTAAAAATTGGTGCTCGAGAAGTATCCGGAACTTTGTGTTTGAGCCGATTAGAGATCTCAAGTGATTTTAAGACCGAACTCCTAAAGGCTCATCAAAATGATGAAGCGTTATGGAAGGGGTTACCGGCTATTGAGCAAGGAAAACGGTGGAGAGTGTCGGAAGAAAAAGATGGGTTATGGAGATTCAAGGGTAGAATCATTGTGCCGGATGTTGGCATTTTGAGGCAAGATATCTTAAAGGAGGCACACAAAAGCGGATTCTCCATTCACCCGGGAAGTACTAAGATGTACCATGATTTAAAGGCGATGTTTTGGTGGCCGGGTATGAAGAATGATGTGGCGGAATATGTTTCAAAGTGCTTAACTTGTCAAAAGGTAAAGATTGAACATCAAAGACCTTCTGGGATGTTGCATCCTTTAGAGATTCCACAATGGAAGTGGGAAAGTATTGCAATGGACTTTGTGTCAGGATTGCCAAGGACTAGGGCTGGTTATGATGCTATTTGGGTGATTGTGGACCGACTGACGAAGTCAGCTCACTTTTTGCCCATTAGGATGACTTACACCATTGAGGAGCTAGCACGGTTATACATAAAGGAGATTGTGAGACTTCATGGTGTACCTGCTACTATAATCTCTGATAGAGATCCTCGTTTCACTTCAAGGTTTTGGGGTGCATTTCAGAAAGCTTTTGGAACCCGTTTAAGCTTGAGCACGGCTTACCATCCTCAAACCGATGGTCAATCTGAGAGGACAATCCAAACACTAGAGGATATGTTGAGAGCTTGTGTTTTGGACCAACCGGCGAGTTGGGACCGGTATATGCCATTAGTGGAGTTTGCGTATAATAATAGTTATCATGCGAGCATCGGAATGGCTCCGTATGAGGCCTTGTATGGGAGGAAATGTCAATCTCCGCTATGTTGGTATGAAGCTGGAGAGAAAAGCTTGTTGGGACCGGAAATGATAGCTGAGACCACCGAACAAGTCAAGAGAATCCGAGATAGGATGCTCACGGCGCAGAGTCGTCAAAAGAGTTACGCCGATCAGAGGCGAAAGCCCTTAGAATTTGAGGAAGGAGACCATGTTTTCCTTAAGGTTACTCCGACTACGGGAGTAGGTAGGGCGATTAAGGCAAAGAAGTTGAATCCTAGATACATTGGTCCATTTCAGATCCTGGAGAGGATTGGACCGGTGGCGTATCGGGTGGCTCTACCACCTCATCTTTCGAACCTGCACGACGTGTTTCACGTGTCGCAGCTTCGGAAATACACTCCTGATGCTAGCCATGTGTTGGAACCTGAATCGGTTCAGTTGAGGGAAGATTTGACGCTTCCAGTGGCTCCGGTCAGAATTGATGATACTAGTATCAAACGGTTGCGTGGAAAAGAGGTTTCATTAGTCAAAGTGGCTTGGAGTCGAGGCGGTGTTGAGGAACACACTTGGGAACTTGAGTCGGAGATGCGAACGGACTATCCGCATTTATTCTCAGGTAATTGCATTTGAATTTTGTGGGCAAAATTCCCAATTAGGTGGGTAGAATGTAAAACCCGGTTAATTAATGGTTAATTAACCCATAAATGAGAATTTATTCTAGAAAGCCTAAAATGTGATTTTTTTTTATGGCTAAATGTGATAGAGGAGATTGAGACGAGAATTTTGGTACAAATTTTATAGAATTCGGACCAAGATTGGACCGAACGGGCCAAACCGGGCCAATTGGACCCAAAGTGGGCCCCTGGCCCAACATAACTTAACCAAAACCCTAGTTTTCAGCACTCTCTCTCCTCATTTGTTACACACACAAGCTGAAATTTGAGAGAAAGGGAGGAAGAACACTCTCTCAAGTTCTCTCCCTTGGTTGATCTTCAAACCACCATAACTTTTGATCTAGAGCTCCGATTGCCGCCCCGTTTGCGGCCACGCGTTCACCGCGGAGAGCTCTACAAAACCCATACAACCAATCTTAAGGTAAGCCACGTGTTGCTGTTCGAAATCTCAGCCCTTATTTTCGAGTTTCATGGGTTAAATGTTGAGATTTTGGGTTCTTTGATGTTATAGGACCCAACTCTCTTGAAGGAGAAGGTTAATCTTGTCTCCTTGGACCTTGGAGGTGGTAAGATTCTCAACCCTAGTGTATCTTGTTGTTTTATGATGTTTGGGTTTTGAGATGTTGTGTATGGGTATGATGGTTGTGGCTTAGGTTGTGTGTGTGTGGATATTGGAGCTTGATTGGTGATTTTGAAAAGCTTGGAAAGGGCTTGGTGGTGAAAAATCTGTTCTTGGAGGTATTGAGACCTTGAGAGCTTGTGGATAAGTGGTTTGGAAGTGCTCCGGTTGAGCTTGGGAAATTCGGCTAAGGTATGGTTTCGGTTTCCCGTATCTAATATGTAATGTGGTAGGAAATACTTAGGCTAGAGGCCCTAAGATAGGCATTGAATTGTTGATGTTGATGAATGATTGAGATATATGATGTGGTCATATATATGAAGATGAATATTGATGCCTTGGTGGTATGATGTATGAGAAATATGCATGTTGTGATATATGCTTGATGATTGGTTATGGTTGAATTGTGGGTTGAACCATGTTGATGATGAGTATGATGTTGATTATGTACAATGATGATTTATTGGAATTGATGTTGTCGAGAATTGGCATGAGGATTAGTATATGATATGTCAATATGTTTGAGTTTTAGCCACTTGGGTGAAGTGGGCTAAAATGATGAGATAGTGATTTTGTATATTGTGGTTATGTGTCAATGTGTGAGTTGAGGAGGCTTGATGTGAATTTGATACATTTTGAATTGATTTCAAGGAAAAGGGATGAAATTGGCATGTTTTGATTGGTTTTGAAAAGAGTTAAAAATGGCTTGTTTTGAAAATGGCATATTGTGGTTTTGTATGAAAATATGGTTTTTGGGCATACTTTGGCGGGACATAACTTGGACTACGGATCTCCGTTTTGTACCAAATCTGTTTAGAAATGAAATTGGATCCGGGATGTCCAGGCCGTTTGAAGAACGGGTGAAAAACGATTTAAAATGAGGAAGTTATGTCCGTTGGAAGATTGGGGTCTAAATCTGTGAAATTCTGCAGCTTTTAACTTAGAAAAATTTTTAGCAGAGTGACCCCTTGCGCGTGGGCGCACCTGGCGCGTACGCGCCGATCTTCCGAAAAGTGCCATCCACGCGTACGCGTGAAGTGTGCGGGCGCGCCGATTGTGCTGCACCCAATGCCCAGCCATTTTCCAGAGAGTTATGCCAGAACTGTGCCGGTGTTGTGCCTGGGGCACGAGAACACCCGCGCGTACGCATGGTTGACGCGTGCGCGTCGATGGGCAAGTTTGGAATCCACGCGTTAGCGTGCATGACGCTTACGCGTCGATGAGTTTTTGAGGCCATCCACGCGTGCGCGTGGAGTGCGCGTACGCGTGGCCCTGTTTTCATCCCAAAGTTGATTTTTGAGTTTTAAAAGCCAAATCTCATACTTCTAAGCCTCCGATCTCACCATTTATGTCTTAAATCATTATGACATGCCTAGCTATTAGAAAGGGGCTAGTGAATGAAATAACTTGCGAGTGAAGCAAGGGAAATATGAATGATCATTGAGGATCATTGATGATTATGTGAGATGTGGAGGATGGTGGTGGAAGTGCTTGTTATGCCATTGGCCGAAGGGCCGTAATTGTTTATGAATTGGCTGGTTCTGGATTGAACCGTGAGCCGGAATAGCTGTGTATGCTATGAGTATTGGCTGGTTATGGATTTAACCGTGAGCCGGATGGCTGATATGGATGTTGATCCATGGATGAGAATTCATGCATGTTTATGCTGAATTATTGATAATTGTGAATTGCACTTCCACTATCTGAGGTACGAGTTTCCCTGGGTAGTAGCAGTGGCTAGCCACCACGTGCTCCAGGTTGAGACTCGAAGCTCTGTTAACCCTATGTCGTAAGTGTGGCCGGGCACTGTGAAAGGCCCGGATGAGCTCGAACCCCCGTAAATATTCACCAGTGAGGGTGATGGATATGGATCATGTTTATGATCCAGTTTATAACGAGTATAACTCGAGTTTGGGGATGCACGACAGAGGGACAGTCCAATGGTTAGCGACCAGGACTTGTCGGGTTGGCTCTATAACCGACAAGATGATATCATCAGCCACTAGGGACAGGCATTCATCATATGCATATTATGTGAATTGTTTGAGATTGCCTATTTGACTGCATATAACTTGCTAATTGTCTAAATGTCTTACTTGCTCCTATTTGATATTCCTTGTTTGATATAACTGTGTTTGCTATATTATATCCTGCTGGTGGTTGGGCGGTTTGAAGGAATTGGAAAGGGAAGTACTAGTTAGACTGAAGAATCTTTAGTCAGATGCCCTTTTATGGTTTAGCTTGTTTATAAGCTTTGATATTATTTGGAGGAAGTTCTAGGATTGCCTTCGGCTTTCCTCCATTATTATGTATTATATATGTGGAAGCTGTTACCATGCTGGGGACCTTTGGTTCTCACCCATGCGGATTTTGTGGTTTTCAGATGCAGGACGTGAGGTTTCCCGCTGAGGCATGCTGGAGACTTCTATACTTGCGAAGATCCTTTGTTCTCGGGGCTATTTTTGGTTTATATGTTTTGTTTAGATACTTTTATCTCCATTAAATAATACAAACTGTGATGACTCCTCCTAGGGGAGATTTTGGAGAATAGGTTTTATGTATTTGTGTCCCTTTGGGTTTCCTTTGGGGTTTTCCTTATTTTATCATATGTATATATTGCTATGCTCGGACCGGTTATCTTCGCAGCCGGATTTTGAGTCTTGATATTCCTGTTTTTGACACTCCCTTGTATATATATAATCTCACGTTGGTTATCCTTGTTCGTTACGATATCGATCGGAGTGTTGCGCTTTCGAGTTGCGATTTTTTGTTTACCCCTTTTTCTACAAAGGCTCCTAGTTATAATAAATCATTCATACTACTATATGTACTAAATTTTTATTTTAGAGGTCGTAATACCTTGCCATCTCTGAATTATGACTTAAGCATAAGACTCTGTATGGTAGGGTGTTACATGAGACACTAGACTCAAATGAGAAACATAAAATATTTTTGGTTTTTATGATTTTGTAATTTTTTTTGGATTTTTCGAAAATTAAGTGGCAAAGAAAATAAAGGTATCAAAATTCTTAATGAGAATTCCAGGAATCATGCAATGTTAGTCTAAGACTTTGGTCCAGGAATTAGACATGGCTTCACAGCCAGCCAAGCTTTCAAAGAAAGCTTCGGTCCAAAACACTAGACATGGCTAATGGCCAGCCAAGCCTTAGTAGATCATTGCTCCAATAGCAAGATTGATAGAAATCAACAAGCTCTTGTGATGATAAGTTGAAACCTCGGTCCAATAAGATTAGACATGGCTTCACAGCCAGCCAGACTTCAACAGATCATCATGAAACTCTAGAACTCATTCTTAAGAATTCGGAAAAATACCTAATCTAAGCAACAAGATGAACCGTCAGTTGTCCATACTCGAAACAATCCCCGGCAACGGCGCTAAAAACTTGGTGCACGAAGTTGTGATCACTACTTTTCACAATCAAATAATCCCTAGTAATGGCCCCAAAGACTTGGTGCTTAATACCATGGCATAAACACAACTTCGCACAACTAACCAGCAAGTGTACTGGGTCGTCCAAGTAATAAACCTTACGCGAGTAAGGGTCGATCCCACGGAGATTGTTGGTATGAAGCAAGCTATGGTCACCTTGTAAATCTCAGTCAGGAAGACTCAAATGGTTATGAATGATTTATGAATAAAACATAAAGATAAAGATAGAGATACTTATGCAATTCATTGGTGAGAATTTCAGATAAGCGTATGAAGATGCTTTGTCCCTTCCGTCTCTCTGCTTTCCTATTGTCTTCATCCAATCCTTCTTACTCCTTTCCATGGCAAGCTGTATGCAAGGGTTTCACCGTTGTTAGTGGCTACCTCCCATCCTCTCAGTGGAAATGTTCAACGCACCCTGTCACGGCACGGCTATCCAGCTGTCGGTTCTCGATCATGTCGGAATAGAATCCAGTGATTCTTTTGCGTCTGTCACTAACGCCCCACAATCGCGAGTTTGAAGCTCGTCACAGTCATTCAATCATTGAATCCTCTTCAGAATACCACAGACAAGGTTTAGACCTTTCGGATTCTCTTGAATGCCGCCATCAATTCTAGCTTATACCACGAAGATTCCGGTTAAAGAATCCAAGAGATAAACATTAGAGCCTTGTTTGCTTGTAGAACAGAAGTGGTTGTCAGTCACTTGTTCATAAGTGAGAATGATGATGAGCATCACATAATCATCACATTCATCATGTTCTTGGGTACGAATGAATATCTTGGAATAAGAACAAGCTGAATTGAATAGAAGAACAATAGTAATTGCATTAATACTCGAGGTACAGCAGAGCTCCACACCTTAATCTATGGTGTGTAGAAACTCCACCGTTGAAAATACATAAGAACAAGGTCTAGGCATGGCCGTGAGGCCAGCCCCCAGTGATCAAAAGATTCGAAGATCTCCAGATGAAAAATACAATAGTAAAGGGTCCTATTTATAGGGAACTAGTAGCTTAAGAATTACAAAGGTGAGTAAATGACATAAAAATCCACTTTCGGGCCCACTTGGTGTGTGCTTGGGCTGAGCATTGAAGCATTTTCGTGTAGAGACTCTTCTTGGAGTTAAACGCCAGCTTTTGTGCCAGTTTGGGCATTTAACTCCCATTCTTGTGCCAGTTCCGGCGTTAAACACCGGGCAGTTTTGAGCTGATTTGGAACGCCGGTTTGGGCCATCAAATCTTGGGCAAAGTATGGACTATTATACATTGCTAGAAAGCCCAGGATGTCTACTTTCCAACGCCGTTGAGAGCGTGCCAATTGGGCTTCTGTAGCTCCAGAAAATCCACTTCGAGTGCAGGGAGGTTAGAATCCAACAGCATCTGCAGTCCTTTTTAGTCTCTGAATCAGATTTTTGCTCAGGTCCCTCAATTTCAGCCAGAAAATACCTGAAATCACAGAAAAACACACAAACTCATAGTAAAGTCCAGAAAAGTGAATTTTAACTAAAAACTAATAAAAATATACTAAAAACTTAACTAAATCTACTAAAAATATACTAAAAACAATGCCAAAAAGCATACAAATTATCCGCTCATCAAGGACCAAGCGTTTTGCTGAGAATGCATTCTATGATGCCAAGGAAAAAGGCCGGTTCTCTCTCTCATTGAGGTCAGCCTTGCATCGCCTCTCTAGTCCTCTTCGGATCGGTGACTGAACCCTGTGTTGGCTAATCGGCACCACCTCAAGCTTGCTAGGCACCTTTGCGCAGCGTTACTGCCCCTAGATCGGTTGTCACCTTTGGATCTATCTCATATCAAGCTTCTCTTCCGCCATCTAAGGGTCCCTGTCTCCAACAATGCCTCCAGTTTCTCCTTTGATAAACGACATTGATGAAAAAAGCTTCTTCCTTTTCTCTTGTGTGAAGATGAATTCAAGAGACTGTAATTGTCAAAATGGCACCGTTTTAATTAACACCCCCTCTCACTATCGCATCAAAACAGTGTCGTTTAACAATGCGCTGAGATAGTCCAGTCAGCTTTTGTAACGATGTCAACTAAGAAATAAACGGAAGGACTAACGTGATCAACTAAAAATTTTTCGTGGACAAATTTGAATAAAAAAATTTTTTAGGGACTAATTTGGAGATCGCGTAACCTTTTAAGGATGAATTTGACAATTTACACTTCAAATATTGGATTTTTTATTTTAATATTAGTTCATCTCTTTCATATTAATGCTGTGTGCCTTCATTTTATTCAAGGTTCCAATATACTGCTAAGTCTAACTCTCCAAATTTTTTTTAACTCTAGATTGAAATACTACTGTCACTTTTTTTTGCAATCTTCCTAAACACCAACGCTCTTTGACCATATATTAGATCGGTTGATGTTATTTTTATTTTATCTTATTCTTTGACGAAGATTAGAAAGATCATGTGAGTTTCCTTTTTTATTTCCTTTTTTTTTGTGATTTTATTTCATACTTTTTTAGAACAAAACTTATTCTTTTTCATATTAAAAATAAGTAAATATTTTCTTTTATTTTTTTTGTTTTGTTTGTTAAAGCAAAAAATAGTAATTATAAATTTTTTATTTATTATTTATCATCTACATTTTACAACAAAAACCTGGTTTGGGAACATTTTTATGTCTAAAGAACTATATTTGACAATATGAATATAAGTATGAAGTATATATGAGTTAGCATTATGAAAAAAAAATATCCTGACGGTGCTATTCATTTATTCTGTCTTAGCTGCTAACTGTGATCTTTTCTTATAAATATATATATATATATATATATATATATATATATATATATATATATATATATATATATATATATTTGTAGAAATTCTCTTTTTTTCTATCTTTTTTTTTTTGGTTTTAGCTCCCTTTGTTTTCATATTTTCTTCTTGTCTTCCCTTCGTTGCTCTTTTTAAATTTGTAATGTACGAGATGATCGACATCATTGAAATTATTTTTTCACCCATGTCTATTTTCAGCAGTAATATTTGATAAATAATTCTAAAACTTTTTTACTGGTTGTTAAAGCATGCCTCATGCCACTATTCCTACTCCTTTTCTCATCCTCTTTTCTCATGCCACTATTACTACTGTTATTATTGTCTTATTTTTTTATTTTTATTATATTAAAACTTTATTCAAAAATAATTTTTATTATATTTTATTTTGTGTACTGAAAATAAAAAAATAAAAATATATAATTTGATTAAACAATAAAAATAGATGGACAAATTTAGATATCAACAACACCTATAATAAAATGAATGTTAGGACTTAGAACATACACAATCATCAACACTAATAGTGGTAATAATAGTATGGAATAATGGAATTAATGTTTTAGGTTCAAATTAGTTATAGAAATTAAACTGAAATAAAAGATTGTTTTTTATTTTCTATGATATTTTTTTATTTGGCATGCCAATAATTAATTTATTGTAGATTAGAATTTTATTTAAAAATTTATCATTAACCAATAAAGTATTGTATGTATAAGATAAAATTCGAACTGATACTTGCTTATCAGACAAATGAACTATCCAGGACTAACCCAAAATGATTACAACATCTAATTATATAATTGAAAATAAAAAATAAAGCTTACAGTTACCAAACTGCTCCATATCAAACAAAGCATTTCTTAATGCAGTCCCTCTTCATCACCCTATTACGTACATAGCTTCTAAGGCATCCAATGAAACAGCTTTTTTTAGATGTAGTATAATAAGATGGAGTCCAGTACCTTTCTGGAGTAATAATGCCATGAGATTCTACGATAATGGCAGAACAAATAATCACGGCAATAATCAACATTACAATTATGTTTCTAGCCATAGGCATCTTTTCTCTTTTGTCTTGCAACAAGTTTACGACAATTGATTAGGTTTATATAGGTCTAAGAACAATTTAAATAATATTATATTTAATACGATTCTGTTAGAACTAGAATATTGCTTACTTAGGTTGTGTATGTCGCTTTTCGATATATACTAAGAGTTGCAAATTATAAATTGAAACAAAACAAAAGAAGTTCTCGCTATAGTAAAGTGTTGTTTTAGATTTGTTTATTGTTTTGATCAAGTTTAATTGTCTCTTCATGAATTCAATGAATTTTCAAAAGTACTCATTGTTATATAATAATGCTACTTGATTTTCTATAAGAATTTATTATATGGTATTGATAAAACTTATATATAATGGAAAACTAAAATCCAATTGTCACATTTATTAAAAAATTAATTGTGAATTAAGGGTTGAAAAAGAAAGGAAACACAATCTAATTTTTTAATTACTAGTGTGTCAATATAGTAACCAATTTTAGCGACTATTAAAATTGATCGTTAATAGCAATCGATTTTGTAATCGATTATATTTTTTATTTAGGAACTGATTTAACAATAACCACCATCAAATTCATTAAGTTGGTCACTAATTTCTATTTTAACGACCAAAATGAAAACCTAGGCTTTGGAAACTTTTGATATTGAAAACTAGCTACCCATATAAAACTAGGTCAAAACATAGTCACTAAATTAGTGCATAGTAAGTTAGTTGCTAAATCGGTCGCTAATAATTAAAAGGGATGAGTTTTATAATAAAAAATAAGACATAAAACAATTAATCGCTAATTTTTAATTTAACGACAAGCACAAAACTAAGTTAAAAATTGTTTGTTGCTAAATCGAGTCTAACAATTAAAACAGCAATAGATTTTACGGCCAACAAAAAATAAGGTATAAAAGCAATTGAATGCTACAATTGGTTGCTAATTTTTTATTTAGCAACTAAAATACACTAGGGAAGAAAAAAATTTGAAAAATAGAAAATAAACAAAACATAACCTAATTTCCTTTCCTCCTATAACTTACTCTTAGTCATCTTTCTTCAACAAAATGGGATTTATCTTTTTTATTTATTAAATATATATAACCACAAAACCTATCGATTTTGGCAAAGCAGGGAGAGTTGATTCGCTGAGCCAAACGTTATTTTTTTCTTCTTTTAAATAAAAAAGTGATTAATGTTATAAAAATTAAAAATTATATAGTTTTTAAACCTATTTTTTTATTTTTTTTTGTTATTAACTTCATTTATTTTATTTTACATTTTTCTATATATATGCTTAAATGATGTGAATTGTTTCTTAAAATAAAAATAATTTTATTGACGGATATTCTAAAAAATTCTATTGAAGTTAAAAATTTGAAAAAAGATAATGAAAAAAATTGTATAGTAATCTGACTATTTTTATTTGTATTTAATTTTTATATTAATTTTAATTAATTTTAGTAATTTTTTTGAAAAAATAAAGTTAAGCGGGTTAGCCTATTGGCCCACTAATCCACCGTAAAGTGGAATAAGCTAGTATTTTGAGTCTATTTTACTTGACAAAGTAAGGGTGGGACAGAACTTGGTTGGACGGGACGGAGCGAACTACCTACTTATCACTTCTAATATTTTTCTAAAAAAAAGTTGTGCATCAAAGGGTCATCAATTCACCTCAATAAAATTGTTATTTCTTTGTCCTAGCTGTAAGAATCGCGATTAATTAGTCTCTTAATTAAATAATTTAATTTCCCAAAGTAGGATTCATAAAATTTAGAATGTTAATTAGAAATTTTAAATATGAACTTTCGACTCAGTAGATTTTTCTGAGTATGAAAATGTAATTTTCTGCGGAAAATTACGTAAAAATACGTACCGATAAATTAGCTGGCAGTGACGGTTAAAATCTGTCAGGTATTATGTGAGAGCAGTAAAAACAGTAAAAAAACTTAAAAAATTAGTTAAAGTTAAGAATCGGGCCCAAGTTAGGCCCAAGCCCAACATATATAAGTGTGTAAATGAACTCAATTTAGCTCATAACACACTTGAAACCCAACCCTAGCAGCTGAAAAAGAAGAGTGAAGGGAAGAGAGAAAATACTATTCACATCCAACTTTATTCAACCATAACTTGAGCTACGGTGCTCCGATTCACATGCTGTTTGTGGCTACGCTAATGATGAGTGGATATTTTATATGCTTTTTGATGTTATTTTCTTAGTGTTTTCAGTATGTTTTGTTGAGTTTCATTGTGTTGTAGTAGGTTTTTATGCAAAATTCACTTTTTGGATGCTACTTTGAGCTTTTATATGTATCTTATATTTTTAGGTGATTTTTGGATGAATTTGGCAAGTTTTAGCAAAGTTTGATTCAAAGGCAAGGAAAGCATAGCAGATGCTCTCAGAATCTGACCTCCGTGTATTCAAATAAGAATTTCTGGAGATACAGAGGTCTAAATAACATGTTCTCAATGCCATTGGAAAGCTAACTTCCAGAATTTTTCATAAATATATAATGTTTTATACTTTTCTTCTAATTGGACTGCCAAAATTAGGTGTTAAATGCCCAAATTACCCTCTTTCTAGCGTTCAACGCCCCAAAGGGACTCAAGCCAGCGTTGAACGCCCTAAAGAGACTCAATCCAGTGTTCAATGCCCCAAGGGGAGTAAGGAAGCAGCATGGACACTCCCTAGTGGGCATCCAATGCTCACTCACTCAAGTTAGAAGTCAAGCTCAGCCTAAACACTCAGCAAGTGAGTCCAGAAGTGGATTTTCGCATCACTTTAGCTTAGTTTATTTCATTATTGTAATTTCTAATTATTATTAGTTTCTCTTTAAGTCTAGTCATTAGTATAAATAAGGGGAGATCACCATTGTTTAGGAGTTTTCGATTTTCGCCAATCTTATTCTCTTTTACCACTTTTCAAACATTTCTTTGTACAGTATGAGCAACTAAATCTTCTAGGTTAAGCTTAGGAGCTCTGTTGATTCCTATAAATTAATACAATTACTTTCTATTCCAATGAATTTTTGATTCTATTTTATGATGCATTGTCATTCTTCATCCTTATGAATCTCGATTCTACATGAGTTCTTTACGAGTCCTGACCCGGATAGTATTGAGCTACAGCTTGAGGATACATCACGGGTTCCAACAGAATTATCTGGATTAATTGGGATATGTGACATATAACCTTGTTAGTCAGGGGCAATTGAGGTTCCTGTGGCTCTAAGGGTTAGAACCATAGGAGCAGCAGTCTCTGATCCGAAAGATCCAACCTTGTGTGTGGCATTTTGAGTAGGATCAATAAAGGGATTGACTTGTGCATGCTTCACCCTCTCCCAGATTAATCTAGTCTGTTCGGATGTTTCGTCTGGACAAGAGGAGGTTAATGACCACGACCCATGGTTTAATCACTTACAGCCTTACCATTGAAGGAACCATTTATCACTGGAGTAGAGAGTATGACGTGTTAATTCAGAAGAAGAAGCATCTCCGAAGGCTTAATTACTGCTAATTACTATCTCTACGTTAGATTGTTATTGCTTGTTTATGTGCCTACAAAAAACAACAACTATCCTTCTATTCGCCTGACTAAGATCTGCAGAATAACCACAGCTTGCTCAATCCTGCAATCCTCGTAGGATTCGACCCTCACTCACCTGAGGTATTACTTGGACGACCCGGTGCACTTGCCGGTTCAGTTGTGGGAAATTCAAATTTCCCGCACCAGCTAAGCTCTCGCCGAGCCTGTTAATTTCATCTAACTTTTGTAGGTAAGATTTCAAAACTGACTTCCCATTCTGCTATTCTAAGAATTTTGAAATTTTAGGTTTTGGTTTTCAGTATATTTTGTGTTTTTAATTTATTAGGTGGCATCTAAGGTTGGACAATTAGTGGTTTGTACCCCCAAACACCATCGGAGAAGGTAAAGAAAGTATTTACCTGGTGAATTTGTGAAATTGATAAATTCTAGGTTGATTTGTGATAAATTATGTATTTCTAGCTTGAAATTGTGATTATTGGAGCACTAGTTCTTGAATTGGTAGCTTGTTGGTGAGTTGAGGCTTATTGGAATCAAATTTTGGTGTATTGTGCATATTGGGAATCGGTCAAGGTATGGTTTCAGTTTTCTCTATGTAATATGTAATATTTTTGGACACTTAAGCTAGTGGACCATAGGATAGATTTGAAATTGATTGTTGATAATTGTGATGTATGATGATTTCAATGATTGTGATGATTTTTTGTGAATGATGAGAATGAATTATGATGTTTGTTGATGTTGAGGTATGTTGAGGATGGTGGATTGATGTTGAGATTGGATTATTGTGATTATGTGAAATTATGATGAGGTATGGTAGGTGATGCTTATGAGTAGTGAAATTGTGTTAAAGTTGGTTATGTTGGATTCCTAATAATTGAGTTTATGGTAGATGAATTTATTGAAATAGATGTTGAATTGATTGGATTGTAATGCAGAGGTAAAGTAAAGTAATTGATAGTGTTTTATGGTGAAATTGAGTAGGCTTTGATTTGGTTTGGTTGTGAATTTTGAAAGTTTGAGAACCTAGCCAACTTTTGGTAAAAAATCAAATTTTGGTGAACTTTGACGGATCATAACTTGAGCCGCAGTTTTCTAAATTGATTGAAAATTGTTTTAAATTAAATTTCATTTAAAGATCTTTAAATTGATACAAAGTTTGATGAAAATGAATTTTTGTAGAGGAAGTTACGAACGTTTAAAGTTTGGTGTTTAAAACTGATTTTCGCAACTTTACAGAATTTTGCAAATCTGGGATGGCATGCGTACGTGGCCCTATGAATGTGTACACGAGATGGGCCAACAACATGGAATGCATACGCGGCCTCTTACACCATACGCGGGTGATGGTTTCTGTCTAGCACCCTTGCGTACGCGAGTCATGTCTGCGTACGCATGATGGTCCAAAACTGAAGTGTGCGTACGCACACTTGGGCATGCGTATGCACATGTCCTGCTTTGCTGAGAAATCATTTTTCTCTTATTTTCAAGGTTCTCTAGCTTTCCAAACATTCTTTAAGTGCTGTTTAGGAATACTATCTAGTACTTAGGCTCTAATACTCCTAAGGATGAGTTAGTGACTTAATTTAGTGAATTTTAGTATAAATCTAGAAGATGGAGACTTAGGTTTCTAGAGTATTGAGGATGGATTAATTGTGTGGATTGGAAGAGTATTTATGTTGAGGATGAGCATGATGAGCTGTGAAATTGAGAATTGATAATGGCTGTAATGAGTCTAGGACACAAGGATAAATAATGAATTAATAAATATTGAAAGTGATCACTGATGGAATATATAATGTTTGATACTGGTATTGATGAGACGTTATGCGCCTGGCAGGGACGATAGGTTAATCCCGCCTGTCGAGGTCATGGCGGCGGCGTAAGGGCAGTGGGTAGTCCTGCTTACGTTGAGATGTGAGGTCTGTAGCCGAGTATCCCGCTCATATCATGTGCATCTTCTATATGGTTGCTTGCTTTGTCTACTTGCATAATATGTCTAATTGTATAACATGCTTAAGTACTTCTTGATTTACCTGCTATACTTGATAATTACTTGTGCTTTACTTGTATTAATTATTTGTGTTTTCTAGTGGGATTAACGAGGTTCGATAGGAGGTAGCAATGAGATCGTATGGCGGTTAGGCTGGCGAAGGCTGTGGGACAGCAGTGTAAATGTTAGACTAGAAATTTCCTAAGTTAGATTACCCCATTTTATTATGGTTTTAAATTTAGTTCTGCTTTAAGTTTGAATCTTATGATTGATATAAAGTTCTAGGATTGCCTTTAGCGTCCTAGAGTCTTATATCTTACATTACTGGGTACTGTTACCATACTGAGAACCTCCAATTCTCATACTATATTCTGTTGTTGTTTTTCATATGCAGGTCGTAAGCTACCTCGGTGAGTTGCGAGATGGTGACAGAGCGGAGGATCTTGATTATCACATTTTGGAGTCTTTTGATTACTTTTGTTTTTAATATTCTCACTTTTGTATTTTATTTGCTTTAGGTCACTTGAGAGAGATATTTTATATGTGATTTAACTTTCAAAACTCTGTCATGTCTGTATATGACTAGTCGGCCTAAACTCCGCAGGTTGAGGCTAGTATATTTTATGACTATTATACTCATATTCTATTTATGCTTTCTTATCTTGTATCTATATCTTGCCTTAAGTTTGTATCTTCGTGTGAACGTTTTGCGCTTTGTAATTCTGTTTTTGAACTTATTTTTTATTGGGTTTCTAGAATTACTATTTCTTTCTATATATAATATTGTATAAGCCTTAGAATTGTCATAACCTTTGATTAACCTTTACTTTACGACATGCAGTAAGGCTTAGGTAATTAGGGTGTTACACTAGCTAGCTAAAATAAGTTTGGATATAACCAACTTATGTTAGTTGTGTGGTCAGTTCATTCGTCTACTTAAAAAAATTAAAAATTCAAATTCACATTGTGTATTTAGCAATTATTAATCCTGCATCCTGTGGGCTGCAGGTGGTCCTTTGGAGTAATCGAATGCAATATAAATTATTTTAGTTATATTGTATCTAGTTTAAATTTAAAGAGTTAAAGTTACTACAGATTATTTATTTTATTAGTTTGTAATATTAAAAAATGATGTAAAATTTAAACTTGAGCAATTGTGAATTTTTCCAAAATACGAATTAAATATACTTTTTAATGCAAATATTCTACTGGATTATTTAATCCCCCAAGAGTCACATTGATGAAAGAGATATGAAAAAAAAAATCCAAAATATCTTGCTCAACATTCGTCACCCGTTGCATAAATGGACTCACATCTGAAAAAAATAAAATAAAAACAGCATAACACTTAACACATGTATTAAACCAATAATATAACATCATATTAATTAAGCCAATAAAAAAAAAGCAAGAAAAGAAAGCACGAACACTACTCTCTCATGGTGTGGACGGCGGGAACATAGTGTGAATTGTGAAATGACACCAAGAATCAAAGGTGATTATTAGATTATATTTCTTATCTATTATAATTAAATTATAATAATTGATTTCATCAAAATCACACGGAAGACTTTAAAGTTCTTAACCTATAGATACGTATTTGACATTCATAGAAAAAATTTGATTATACTTGCTTTTGTTTATTCTATTAAGATAGGTTTAATTATTTTAGTGATGGATTATTTTATTTAAAAATATATGAAATAAAATATATAAATATATACAAATATATGATAATTAATTTAATTATTAATTTTTATTTTTATATTTTTAATGTATATTTTATATTTTAATTTATATTTTATAAGATTATATACCATCAATGTAAAGGCTAAATAAATGGGGAACGAGCTGACATCATGTCTGCTACTGCAGTCTTAAACAAGCCTCTTAAATTTCTACTTAAAAGGTAGGTGTATGCTATGATATCTATATATAATTATCTAATTTATTAAAAGAGATAAAAGTTTGATAGAGTAATAATTAAGCTGAAACTGAATTAATTAAGTCAAGTTGAGTCAGCAGAGTTAGTTACACTGTCTCTCAGTTGGATTAGTTACAAGCTGGCTGTCATTAGGTTCAATATATATAGCCAACTATTAGTTACAAAGTGTGTTGTAATAGTTCAATTCACCTTTATCAAATCAGTAAAATCATTCTCTCTTCTTCTTCAATTATCTCTTCTTGTTCCCTGTTCTACTACTCTTATTCTTCTCTTTCAGTTAGGCACTGATACCTTACATGGTATCAGAGATGTGGTTCGTTCAATCGTCATGAAGGCAAACATAGGAATCGCTGAAACTTATGTTCAGCACCAACCTAACTTCACGTCCTGACCGATTTTTATGAAACTTGATGAAGACAACTTTCTCCAATAAAAAGATCAAGCGTAATCTATCGAAGGACACGATCTGTGACCACACATCATAGGAGAAGATATTCCAACTCAATACACAACTTCAGGAGAAAAAAATCCAAATTTTGTGAGGTGAAAATGGCAAGATGCTTTGCTCAAATCTTGGTTGTTAGCGTTGATGACCAAGCCTTTCACTACTCGAATGGTAGGTTGTCTGTACACATATCAGGTATGGAGAAAGTTAGAAAATCATTTTACATCACAAATTAGAGTAAGAATTCTGTAATTAAGGAACAAACTAAGTAGCATTAA
Organism: Arachis stenosperma; assembly: GCF_014773155.1. NCBI lineage: Eukaryota > Viridiplantae > Streptophyta > Magnoliopsida > Fabales > Fabaceae > Arachis > Arachis stenosperma. The sequence goes on from NC_080378.1 coordinate 20,909,064, forward strand.
AATTAGAAATTCTGCTAGTAGCTATGTGTTATAAATTAAAGAAACAATAGATACATTATCCTCAGTTGGAGAACCAGTCAGGGAAAGTGACCATGTCAGTACCATACTCAATGGCTTAACAGAGGAATATGGACCATTGATTAGCTATAGTTTCACAATCGTTTAGTGTCTCGGTTGGAGAATTAGAGTCTTTGCTTCTTGCACATGAAAGCATGATAGAAAGATTTAGGAGGTCAGATTTGTTAATTCAAGTGAATGTAGCTAATTATTCAAACAATTATAGAGGTCGAGGGTATTTTAGGCGTGATTTCAGAGGACAAGGTGGAAGAATGATGAGAGGTGGTTCCTCCATAAATGAAAGAATAGCTTATGGAAGATCTGACGAAGGATTCTATGACAATGATAGAAGATTTAATAGTGACGGTCAAAATGAAAGACGACATGATAGTGGAAGTAGCAGACTAGTTTGCCAGCTTTGTCGTAAGGTTGGCCCCACAGCTTGCAGATGCTGGTTCAGGTATGATTCGTCATGTGTGAATGAAAGCTAGAATTCAAGACTAGGTTATGATAACAAAGATGCTCAGTCACAGCCACAGGCTCACTTAAGTACTCTAGAAACACCATCCACTAGCTATGATCAAAATTGGTATCTGAACAGTGGTACTACACACCATATGACCCCAAATCCTCAAAATTGATGAGCAGTAAAAGCTGAGGGGTCAGAACCAGTAATTGTGGGAAACAAAACAGGTTTGCAAATCATGTCTGTTAGAAATTCCATTTTTAAAACTGATTTGAGTTCTTGGAAGTTCTTGTTGCAAAAACTGCTACATGTGCCTGAAATAACCAAAAATCTTCTTAGTGTATATCAATTCTATTGTGATAATAATGTGCTTTTTGAGTTTGATGCTCATGGTTGTTGTGTCAAATCATAGGAAACCAAAGAGTTGATTCTACAGGATGAAGTTGATAAAGAAATGTACAAGTTTGTCAAATTCTCTCCTTCAATAAGTCCAGCTGCATACAACTCTATCATGTCCACAAATGAGCAATTTCTCTTATGGCATGCAAGGTTGTGGCATGCAGCAAATAAAGTAGTTAGTGCAGTCTTGAAAGATTGTAAATTGTCATTTGTTGAGAATGAATAGCCTTGTACAGCTTGTAGCATAGGCAAGTCACACCAATTACCATTTCCAGTTTCAAACACAGTGTATCAGTTGGTGTGGAATTTCTAACCACAAACTAACCGGCAAGTGCACTGGGTCGTACCAAGTAATACCTCAGGTGAGTGAGGGTCGATCCCACGAGGATTGAGGGACTAAGCAACAATGGTTGATTAATTTACTTAGTTAGACAAGCAGAAAATTGTGTTGAGAGTTCAAAAAGTATTAAACAGGAAACTCAGAATATCAGAAGACAGACAGTAAATAAGATGGGAAAACAATATGGAGAAGGCAGTTAAGGCTTCAGATTTATCTATTTTTCGGATTGAATTTTCTTATTAATTTATTTTAATCATGCAAGATTTAATTCATGGCAAACTATATGTGACTAGACCCTAATTCCTTAGACCTTTCTAGTCTCCTCTAACTCTCATCAATCGCCAATTCCTTGGTCAATTAATTCCAATTAGGGGGGTGAAGTTTAATTCTAGTTATTATGCCACAAAAATCCTAATTATCCAAATATAAGAGGATTATATGTCACGTATCCCGCTAAGTCCAGATAATTAGAATTTAGAAAAATTTGTTTTCAAGCTGTTGTTCAAGTGAAGAGTTTTTCTAAGTTATACAAGAACTCAATTAGAAAGAGGGTCATATCTCCGTTCTACCCAAATTCATAAGATAAAGAATGAAAACAATTCTTAAACTATAAATCGAAACATGAATTAAAATAAAAAAACAATAGAATCAATCCATACAAATAGACAGAGCTCCTAACCTTAACAGTGGAGGTTTAGTTGCTCAAGGTTCAGAGAGGAAAAACTAGGATTCACGTAAACTGTAATTTACATTATGAGAATGGAATCGAATCCCCCCTGAAGAGAAGTTTCTTTTTTCTTTTATATCTAATCCTAATTAATTTAAAATATAATTTTTAAAATTAAAATAATATCTTTTCCTATTTAAAAATAAAATTTAAATTTAAATCAAAATTAATTAAAGATCTTCGCATTGTAACGTGCGGACTGATGAGCGGATAATTTATACGCTTTTTGGCATTATTTTTAGATAGTTTTTAGTATAATCTAGCTAATTTTAAGGATATTTTCATTAATTTTTATGCTAAATTCACATTTCTAGACTTTACTATGAGTTTTTGTGTTTTTCTATGATTTCAGGTATTTTCTGGCTGAAATTGAGGGACCTGAGCAAAACTCTGATAAGGAGGCTGACAAAGGACTACTGATGCTGTTGGAATCTGACCTCCCTGCACTCGAAATGGATTTTCCAGAGCTACAAAACTCCAAATGGCGCGCTCTTAACAGCGTTGGAAAGTAGACATCCAGAGCTTTCCAGCAATATATAAAAGTCCATACTTTATTCATGATTAGACGACGTAAACTGGCACTCAATGCCAGTTTCATGCTGCATTTTGGAGTCAAACGCCAGAAACACGTCACGAACCAGAGTTGAACGCCAAAAACACGTTACAACTTGGCGTTCAACTCCAAAAGAAGACTCAGCTCGTGTAAAGTTCAAGCTCAGCCCAAGCACACACCAAAGTGGGCCCCGGAAGTGGATTTCTGCACTTAGACTTATTTCTGTAAACCCTAGTAACTAGTTTAGTATAAATAGAACTTTTTACTATTGTATTTGGGTCTTTTGGTCTCGGTTTTATTCTATTATTCATCTGAGGAGACTATTGATCACGTCTGGGGGCTGGCCATTCGGCCATGCCTGGACCTTCATCACTTATTTATTTTCAACGGTGGAGTTTTTGCACACCATAGATTAAGGGTGTGGAGCTCTGCTGTACCTCGAGTTTCAATGCAATTACTACTATTTTCTATTCAATTCGACTTATTCTTATTCTAAGATATTCGTTGCACTTCAACATGATGAATGTGATGATCCGTGACACTCATCATCATTCTCACCTATGAATGCGTGACTGACAACCACTTCTGTTCTACCTTAGACCGGGCGCATATCTCTTGGATTCCTTAAGCAGAATCTTCGTGGTATAAGCTAGAATTGATGGCAGCATTCATGGGAATCCGGAAAGTCTAACCTTGTCTGTGGTATTCCGAGTAGGATTCCGGGATTGAATGACTGTGACGAGCTTCAAACTCGCGATTGCTGGGCGTGATGACAAACGCAAAAGAATCAAGGGATTCTATTCCAACATGATCGAGAACCGACAGATGATTAGCCGTGCTGTGACAGAGCATTTGGACCATTTTCATTGAGAGGATGGGATGTAGCCATTGACAACGGTGATGCCCTACATACAGCTTGCCATGGAAAGGAGTAAGAAGGATTGGATAAAAATAGTAGGAAAGCAGAGATTTAGAAGGAACACAACACCTCCATACACTTGTCTGAAATTCCCACCATTGAATTATATGAGTAACTCTATCTTTATTTTCTGTTTATTATTTATTATTATTCGAAAACCCAATAATCAATTATTATCCGCCTGACTGGGATTTACAAGGTGACCATAGCTTGCTTCATACCCAACAATCTCTGTGGGATCGACCCTTACTCACGTAAGGTTTATTACTTAGACGACCCAATGCACTTGCTGGTTAGTTGTGCGGAGTTGTGACTAAGTGTGATTCATGTTTGAGAGCACCAAGTCTTTGGAGCCATTGTTGATGATCACAATTCCGTGCACCAAATTTTTGGCACCGTTGCCGGGGATTGTTCGAGTTTGGACAACTGACGGTTCATTTTGTTGCTCAGATTAGGTAATTTTCTTTTTATTTTCTTTTCAAAAAGTTTTCAAAAAAATATTTTTCAAAATTTTTCCCTTTGTTTTCGAAAATTATTCCAAAATTTTCAAGAATGAATTCTAGAGTTTCATATAACATGTTTTAGCTTGGCTGGCTATTAAGCCATGTCTAATCCATGAGATTTTGATTGAGGACGATGAATTCATTATTTTCTTTTTCCTATATGTTTTTTTCGAAAAAGTAATAAAAATCCAAAAAAATCATAAAATCATAAAAACCAAAAATATTTTGTATTTCTTGTTAGAGTCTTGAGTCAATTTTTAAGTTTGGTGTCAATTGCATATTCATATTGTTCTTGCATTTTTTTTCGAAAAATTCATGCATTCATGGTATTCTTCATGATCTTCAAGTTGTTCTTGGTAAGTCTCTTGTTTGATCTTGATGTTTTCTTGTTTTGTGTCTTTTGTTGTTTTTCATGTACATCTTTGCATTCATATTTTCTAAGCATTAAAGATTTCTAAGTTTGGTGTCTTGCATGTTTTCTTTGCATCAAAATTTTTTTAAAAAATATGTTCTTGATGTTCATCATGATCTTCAAAGTGTTCTTGGTGTTCATCTTGACATTCATAGTGTTCTTGCATGCATAATATGTTTTGATCCAAAATGTTCATGTTTTGGGTCATAATTGTGTTTTTCTCACTCATCATTAAAAATTCAAAAATAAAAAAAATATCTTTTCCTTTTTTCTCTCAAAATTTTGAAAATTTGGGTTGACTTAGTCAAAAATTTTTAAAATTAGTTGTTTCTTGTAAGTCAAGTCAAATTTTCAAATTTTTAAAAAAAAAATCTTATCTTTTCAAAACTTTTTCAAAAATTAAATCTTTATCATTTTTTTTATTTATTTTCGAAAATTCTTTAAAATATTTTTTAAAAATCTTTTTCATAATTTTATCTTTATTTTCGAAAATTATGCTACATTAATGTGATTGGTTCAAAAATTTTAAAGTTTGTTACTTTCTTGTTAAGAAAGGTTCAATCTTAAATTCTAGAATCTTATCTTTTAGTTCTTGTTAGTTAAGTAATTAATTTTAATTTTAAAAATTAAATCTATCTTATCTATCTTTTATATCATCTTTTTCGTTCAAAAATTTAAAGTTTGTTACTTTCTTGTTAAGAAAGGTTCAATCTTTAAATTCTAGAATCTTATCTTTTAGTTTCTTGTTAGTTAAGTAATTAATTTTAATTTTAAAAATTAAATCTATCTTATCTTATCTTTTATATCATATCTTTTTCAAAATTTTATCTTTTTCAAAAATTTGATTTCAAATTATCTTTTCTATCTTCTTATCTTCTTATCTTTTCAAAATTGATTTTCAAATCTTTTTCAATTAACTAACTAACTTTTTGTTTGTTTCTTATCTTTTTCAAAACCACCTAACTGCTTCTCTCTCTCTCTCTAATTTTCGAAAATATCTCCTCCTTTTTCAAAATTCTTTTTAATTAATTAATTATTTTTAATTTTAAATTTAATTTTATTTCTTATCTTAATTTTCGAAAATTATTAACTCCTTTTCAAAAATTCTTTCCCTCTCCTCTTCTTCTATTTATTTATTTATTTACTAACACTTTTCTTCACCTCTCTTCATCTCAAATCACTGCCCCTATTCTTACCCTTGTGTTTGGATTCTCCTTTCTTTATTCCCTTCTTCTTCCACTAATAATAAGGAACCTCTTTACTGTGACATAGAGGATTCCTCTTCTTTTTCTGTTCTCTTCTCTTTCATATGAGCAGGAACAAGGAAAAAGGCATTCTTGTTGAAGCTGATCCAGAACCTGAAAGGACTCTGAAGAGGAAACTAAGAGAAGCTAAATTACAACAATCCAGAGACAACCTTGCTGAAAGTTTCGAACAAGAAAAGGAGATGGCAGCCGAACCTAACAACAATAATGCAAGAAGGATGCTTGGTGATTATACCACACCTACGTCCAAGTTTGATGGAAGAAGCATCTCAATTCCTACCATAGGAGCAAACAATTTTGAGCTGAAACCTCAATTAGTTGCTCTAATACAACAGAACTGCAAGTTTCATGGACTTCCATCAGAAGATCCTTACCAGTTCTTAATTGAGTTCTTGCAGATCTGTGAGACTGTTAAGACTAATGGAGTAGATCCTGAAGTCTACAGGCTCATGCTTTTCCCTTTTGCTGTAAGAGACAGAGCTAGAACATGGTTGGACTCTCAACCTAAAGATAGCCTAGACTCCTGGGATAAGTTGGTCACGACCTTCTTGGCTAAGTTCTTTCCTCCTCAAAAGCTGAGCAAGCTTAGAGTGGATGTTCATACCTTCAAACAAAAAGATGGTAAATCCCTCTATGACGCTTGGGAAAGATACAAACAGATGACCAAAAGATGTCCTTTTGACATGTTTTCAGAATGGACCATGATAGATATATTCTATTATGGTCTATCTGAGTTTTCCAAGATGTTATTGGACCATTCTGTAGGTGGATCCATTCACCTAAAGAAAACGCCTGCCGAAGCTCAAAAACTTATTGACATGGTTGCAAATAACCAGTTCATGTACACTTCTGAGAGGAATTCCGTGAATCATAGGATGCCTCAAAGGAAGGGAGTTCTTGAAATTGATGCTCTGAATGCCATTTTGGCTCAGAACAAAATGTTGACTCAGCAAGTCAACATGATTTCTCAAAGTCTGAATAGATGGCAAATTGCATCCAACAGTACTAAAGAGGCATCTTCTGAAGAAGAAGCCTATGATCCTGAGAACCCTGCAATAGAAGAGGTAAATTATATGGGTGAACCTTATGGAAACACTTATAATTTATCATGGAGAAATCATCCAAATTTCTCATGGAAGGATCAACAAAAGCCTCAACAAGGCTTTAATAATGGTGGAAGAAATAGGCTCAGCAATATCAAGCCTTATCCATCATCTTCTCAGCAATAGACAGAGAATTCTGAATAGAGCACCTCCAACTTAGCAAACTTAGTCTCTGGTCTGTCTAAGGCCACTTTAAGTTTCATGAGTGAAACAAGATCCTCCATTAGAAATCTGGAGGCACAAGTGGGACAGCTGAGTAAGAAAATCACTGAAACTCCTCCTAGTACTCTCCCAAGCAATACTGAAGAGAATCCAAAAAGAGAGTGCAAGGCTATTGATATAATTAATATGGCCGAACCTAGAGAGGAAGGAGAGGACGTGAATCCCAATGAGGAATACCTCATGGGACGTCTCTCAAGCAAGAAGGAGTTCCCTATTGAGGACTGGTGGACGAAATTGTGATCCATGTTCTTTTGTACTTGTATGAAATCATTATTATGGCACTGGTTGAATTCACAACTCCGTTCAACTAACCAGCAAGTGTACTGGGTCGTCCAAGTAATAAACCTTACGTGAGTAAGGGCCGATCCCACAGAGATTGTTGGTATGAAGCAAGCTATGGTCACCTTGTAAATCTCAGTTAGGCAGATTAAATTGGTTTATGGTTTCAAAAATAGAAATAAAAAAATAGAAGAAATAATAAAAGGGATAGAATACTTATGCAGATTCATTGGTGGGAATTTCAGATAAGTGAATGGAGATACTGTATGGCTCAAGAACGCCTACTTTCCTACTGCTTCAACTCAATCCTTCTTACTCCTTTCCATGGCAAGCTGTGTATAGGGGTTCACCGTTCGACGATGGCTACTTTGAATCCTCTCGGGAAAATGGTCCTCTGCGGCTGTCACTCGCATGGCTAATCGTCTGGAGGCATCACACTGGCCGAAGGCTACATCCCATCCTCGTAGTGAAAACTACGCTCACGCGCTCTGTCACAGCACGGCTAATCACTGGTTGGTTCCCGCTCCTACTGGAATAGAATCCCTTGATTCTTTTGCGTCTGTCACTAACGCCCAGCACTTGCGAGTCTGAAGCACGTCATAGTCATTCATTATCGGAATCCTACTCGGAATACCACAGACAAGGTTAGACTTTCCGGATTCCCAGGATCCTACTCGGAATACCACAGACAAGGTGAGACTTTCCGGATCCTCATAAATGCCGCCATCTATCTAGCTTATACCACGAAGATTCTGTTGGGGAATCTAAGAGATACACATTCAAGCTCTGTTGCATGTAGAACGGAAGTGGTTGTCAATCACGTGCGTTCATAGGTGAGAATGATGATGAGCGTCACATAATCATCACATTCGTCATGTTCTTGGGTGCGAATGAATATCTTGGAATAAGAATAAGAGAGATTTGAATATAAAGTAATGGTAATTGTATTAAAACTTGAGGTACAGCAGAGCTCCACACCCTTAATCTATGGTGTGCAGAAACTCCACCGTTGAAAATACATAAGTAAAAGGTTCAGGCATGGCCGAATGGCCAGCCCCCTAAATGTGATCACAGGATTCAAAATACAATCCAGGATGAGATTATGATAGTAAAAAGTTCTATTTATAATAAACTAGCTCCTAGGGTTTACATGAGTAAGTAATTGATGCATAAATCCACTTTCGGGGCCCACTTGGTGTATGCTTGGGCTGAGCTTGATCTATCCACGAGCTGAGGCTTTTATTGGAGTTGAACTCCAAGTTATAACGTGTTTTGGACGTTCAACTCCGGATCATGACGTATTTCTGGCGTTTAACTCCAGACAACAGCATGTACTTGGCGTTCAATGCCAAGTTACGTCGTCAATTTCCGAATAAAATATAGACTATTATATATTGCTGGAAAGCCCTGGATGTCTACTTTCCAACGCCGTTAAGAGCGCACCATTTGGAGTTCTGTAGCTCCAGAAAATCCATTTTGAGTGCAGGGAGGTCAGATTCCAACAGCATCAGCAGTCCTTTTGTCAGCCTTTTTTCAGAGTTTTGCTCAAGTCCCTCAATTTCACCCAGAAATTACCTGAAATCACAGAAAAACACACAAACTCATAGTAAAGTTCAGAAATGTGAATTTAACATAAAAACTAATGAAAACATCCCTAAAAGTAGCTTGAACTTACTAAAAACTACCTAAAAATAATGCCAAAAAGCGTATAAATTATCCGCTCATCACAACACCAAACTTAAATTGTTGCTTGTCCCCAAGCAACTGAAAATCAATTAGGATAAAAAGAAGAGAATATACTATAAATTCCAGAATATCAATGAATATTAATTATAATTAGATGAACGGGACTTGTAGCTTTTTGCTTCTGAACAGTTTTGGCATCTCACTTTTTCCTTTGAAGTTTAGAATGATTGGCTTCTCTAGGAACTTAGAATTTCGGATAGTGTTATTGATTTTCCTAGTTAAGCATGTTGATTCTTGAACACAACTACTTATGAGTCTTGGCCGTGGCCCTAAGCACTTTGTTTTCCAGTATTACCACCGAATACACAAATGCCACAGACACATAACTGGGTGAACCTTTTCAGATTGTGACTTAGCTTTGCTAGAGTCCTCAGTTAGAGGTGTCCAGAGCTCTTAAGCACACTCTTTTTTGCTTTGGATCACGACTTTAACCACTCAGTCTCAAGCTTTTCACTTGGACCTTCATGACACAAGCACATGGTTAGGGACAGCTTGATTTAGCCGCTTAGGCCTGGATTTAATTTCCTTGGGCCCTCCTATCCATTGATGCTCAAAGCCTTGGATCCTTTTTACCCTTGCCTTTTGGTTTTAAGGGCTATTGGCTTTTTCTGCTTGCTTTTTCTTTTTCTTTCTATTTTTTTTCGCCACTTTTTTTTTCGCAAGCCTTTGCTTTTTCACTGCTTTTTCTTGCTTCAAGAATCAATTTTATGATTTTTCAGATCATCAATAACATTTCTCTTTGTTCATCATTCTTTCAAGAGCCAACAATTTTAACATTCATAAACAACAAGATAAAAAATATGCACTGTTTAAGCATTCATTCAGAAAACAAAAAGTATTGTCACCACATCAATATAATTAAATTAAATTCAAGGATAAATTCGAAATTCATGTACTTCTTGTTCTTTTGAATTAAAACATTTTTCATTTAAGAGAGGTGAAGGATTAATGGATTTATTCATAACTTTAAGACATAGTTACTAACTACTAATGATCATGTAATAAAGACACAAGTATAGATAAACATATAACAAAAAAATAAAAAAAAACGAAAAGCAGAAGAAAAATTTAAGAACAAGGAATGAGTCCACCTTAGTGAGGGTGGCGCCTTCTTGAAGGACCATTGATGTCCTTGAGCTCTACTATGTCTCTGAATTGTTGTAATTTAGTTTCTCTTAGTTTCCTCTTCAGAGTCCTTTCAGGTTCTGGATCAGCTTCAACAAGAATGCCTTTTTCCTTGTTCATGCTCATATGAAAGAGAAGAGGAAAAGAAAAGGAAGAGGAATTCTCTCTGTCATAGTAAAGAGGATCCTTATTATTAGTAGAAGAAGGAAGGGGATAATGGAAGGAGAGGGATAAATAGTCTATATAAAGAGTAAGGATAGGGGAGGTGATAAGAGATGAAGAGAAGTGTTAGTAAATAAATAAATAAATAGAAGAAGATGAGAGAGGGATTTTCGAAAATATTTTTGAAAAGGAGTTAGTAATTTCGAAAATTAAAGATGAATTAAAATTAAAACTTGAAACAATTAGTTAATTAAAAAGAATTTTTGAAAAAGAGGGAGGTATTTTCGAAAATTAGAGAGAGAAAGGTAGTTAGGTGGTTTTGAAAAAGATAAGAAACAATCAAAAAGTCAAATTTGAAAAAGATAAGAAAATAAGTTAGATAAGATATTTTGAAATCAAATTTTGAAAAAGATAAAATTTTGAAAAAGATAAGATAAAAAGATAAGATAATTAGATAAGATAAAAAGATATGATTTTTGAAAAGATAAGATTAAAAAGATATTTTTTGAAAATATATGATTTTAAAAGATATGGTTTTAAAAAGATATGATTGAAATTAGTTTTGAAAAAGATTTAATTTTTAAAATTAAAATTAATTACTTAACTAACAAGAAACTAAAAGATAAGATTCTAGAATTTAAAGATTGAACCTTTCTTAACAAGAAAGTAACAAACTTCAAATTTTTGAATCAATCACATTCACTTGTTAGCTAATTTTCGAAAATATGATGTAAAAGATAAGAAAAAGATTTTGAAAAATATTTAAAAAAAATTTTCGAAAATTAATAAGAAAAAAGGAAAAGATTTAATTTTTGAAAAAGTTTTGAAAAGATAAGATTTTTAAAATTGAAAATTTGACTTGACTTGTAAGAAACAACTAATTTTTAAAATTTTTGACTAAGTCAACTCAAATTTTCAAAAATTAGGAGATAAAAAAGGAAAAGATATTTTTTTATTTTTGAATTTTTTTATGATGAGAGAGAAAAACACAAAAATGACCCAAAACATGAAAATTTTGGATCAAACACTTAATGCATGCAAGAACACTATGAATGTCAAGATGAACACCAAGAACACTTTGAAGATCATGATGAACATCAAGAACATATTTTTGAAAAATTTTTTTATGCAAAGAAAACATGCAAGACACCAAACTTAGAAATCTTTAATGCATGGACTCTAACAAACAAAAAATGCATATGAAAAACAACAAACAACAAACAACACAAAACAAGAAATCATCAAGATCAAACAAGAGGATTTACCAAGAACATCTTAAAGATCATGAAGAACACTATGAATGCATGAATTTTCGAAAAATGCAAGAAAAATTTTTTTTAAAGCATGCAATTGACACCAAACTTAAAAATTGACTCAAGACTCAAACAAAAAACACAATATTTTTGGTTTTTTTATGATTTTATGATTTTTTTGTATTTTTATTAATTTTTTTCGAAAATATACTTTAGAAAAACGAAAATAATAATAATAAAAAAAATATTTTTGAAAGATTTTTGAAAACTTTTTGAAAAGATTATTACCTAATCTGAGCAACAAGATGAACCGTCAGTTGTCCATACTCGAACAATCCCCGGCAACGGCGCCAAAAACTTGGTGCTCAATATTACGGTGTCTAAAATTCAATTCACAACTCCGCACAACTAACCAGCAAGTGTACTGGGTCGTCCAAGTAATAAACCTTACGTGAGTAAGGGTCGATCCCACAGAGATTGTTGGTATGAAGCAAGCTATGGTCACCTTGTAAATCTCAGTTAGGCAGATTAAATTGGTTTATGGTTTCAAAAATAGAAATAAGAAAATAGAAGAAATAATAAAAGGGATAGAATACTTATGCATATTCATTGGTGGGAATTTCAGATAAGCGAATGGAGATATTGTATGGCTCAAGAACGCCTACTTTCCTACTGCTTCAACTCAATCCTTCTTACTCCTTTCCATGGCAAGCTGTGTATAGGGGTTCACCGTTCGACGATGGCTACTTTGAATCCTCTCGGGAAAATGGTCCTCTGCGGCTGTCACTCGCATGGCTAATCGTCTGGAGGCATCACACTGGCCGAAGGCTACATCCCATCCTCGCAGTGAAAACTACGCTCACGCGCTCTGTCACAGCACGGCTAATCACTGGTTGGTTCCCGCTCCTACTGGAATAGAATCCCTTGATTCTTTTGCGTCTGTCACTAACGCCTAGCACTTGCGAGTCTGAAGCACGTCACAGTCATTCATTATCAGAATCCTACTCGGAATACCACAGACAAGGTTAGACTTTCCGGATTCCCAGGATCCTACTAGGAATACCACAGACAAGGTGAGACTTTCCGGATCCTCATAAATGCCGCCATCTATCTAGCTTATACCACGAAGATTCTGTTGGGGAATCTAAGAGATACACATTCAAGCTCTGTTGCATGTAGAACGGAAGTGGTTGTCAATCACGTGCGTTCATAGGTGAGAATGATGATGAGCGTCACATAATCATCACATTCGTCATGTTCTTGGGTGCGAATGAATATCTTGGAATAAGAATAAGAGAGATTTGAATATAAAGTAATGGTAATTGTATTAAAACTTGAGGTACAGCAGAGCTCCACACCCTTAATCTATGGTGTGCAGAAACTCCACCGTTGAAAATACATAAGTAAAAGGTTCAGGCATGGCCGAATGGCCAGCCCCCTAAATGTGATCACAGGATTCAAAATACAATCCAGGATGAGATTATGATAGTAAAAAGTTCTATTTATAATAAACTAGCTCCTAGGGTTTACATGAGTAAGTAATTGATGCATAAATCCACTTTCGGGGCCCACTTGGTGTATGCTTGGGCTGAGCTTGATCTATCCACGAGCTGAGGCTTTTATTGGAGTTGAACTCCAAGTTATAACGTGTTTTGGACGTTCAACTCCGGATCATGACGTATTTCTGGCGTTTAACTCCAGACAACAGCATGTACTTGGCGTTCAATGCCAAGTTACGTCGTCAATTTCAGAATAAAATATAGACTATTATATATTGCTGGAAAGCCCTGGATGTCTACTTTCCAACGCCGTTGAGAGCGCACCATTTGGGGTTCTGTAGCTCCAGAAAATCCATTTTGAGTGCAGGGAGGTCAGATTCCAACAGCATCAGCAGTCCTTTTGTCAGCCTTTTTTCAGAGTTTTGCTCAAGTCCCTCAATTTCACCCAGAAATTACCTGAAATCACAGAAAAACACACAAACTCATAGTAAAGTTTAGAAATGTGAATTTAACATAAAAACTAATGAAAACATCCCTAAAAGTAGCTTGAACTTACTAAAAACTACCTAAAAATAATGCCAAAAAGCGTATAAATTATCCGCTCATCAAGGACCCAAGGAAATCTGAGGCTCATATAGAGACCATAGAGATCCCATTAAACCTCCTTCTGCCATTCATGAGCTCTGAAGACTATTCTTCCTCTGAAGAGGATGAAGATGTAACTGGAGAGCAAGTTGCTCAATATCTAGGAGCTATCATGAAGCTGAATGCCAAGTTATTTAGTAATGAGACTTGGGAAGGTGAACCTCCCTTGCTCATTAGTGAACTTGATACATGGGTTCAGCAAACTTTACCTCAAAAGAAATAAGATCCTGGCAAATTCTTAATACCCTGTACCATAGGCACCATGACCTTTGAAAAGGCTCTGTGTGACCTGGGGTCAAGCATAAATCTTATGCCACTCTCTGTAATGGAGAAGCTGGGGATCATTGAGGTACAGCCTGCTTTATTCTCATTACAAATGGCAGACAAGTCAGTAAGACAAGCTTATGGATTGGTAGATGACGTGTTGGTAAAGGTTGAAGGCCTTTACATCCCTGCTGATTTCATAATCTTAGACACTAGGAAGGAGGATGATAAATGCATCATCCTTGGAAGACCTTTTTTAGCCACAGCAGGAGCTGTGATAGATGTTAACAGAGGAGAATTAGTCCTTCAATTGAATGGGGACTACCTTGTGTTTAAGGCTCAAGGATCTTCTTCTTTAACAATGGAGAGGAAGCATGAAAAACTTCTCTCAATACAGAGTCAAACAAAGCCCCCACAATCAAACTCTAAGTTTGGTGTTGGGAGGCCTTCATCATGCTCTGAACTTCTATGAGGCTCCATGAGAGCCCACTGTCAAGCTAGTGACATTAAAGAAGCGCTTATTGGGAGGCAACCCAATTTTTATTTATCTAATTTTATTTTTATTTTATTGTTCTTTTATATTTTATTAGGTACATGATCATGTGGAGTCATAAAAAAAATATTAAAATTAAAAATAGAATAAAAAACAGCAGAAGAAAAATCACACCCTGGAGGAAGGACTTACTGGCGTTTAAACGCTAGTAAGGAGCATCTGGCTAGCGTTCAACGCTAGAACAGAGCATGGATCTGGCGTTGAACGCCAGAAACAAGCAACATCCTGGCGTTCAAACGCCAGGAATGCACCATGAGGAGAGCAGGCGCTGAACGCCAGAAACATGCTGCACATGGGCGTTGAACGCCCAGAACATGCATCACTTCGGCGTTTAAACGACAGAATTGCATGCAAAGGAATTTTACATGCCTAATTGGCGCAGGGATGTAAATCATTGACACCTCAGGATCTGTGGATCCCACAGGATCATCTCAGGATCTGTGGACCCCACAGGATCCCCACCTACCATATTCTCCCCTCTTCTCAACATTCATCCTCTCTTCCCCATAAACACTCTTCCCCAAAAACCTTTCACCAATCACCTCAATCTCTCTTCCCAATTACCCCCTTCACCACTCATATCCATCCACTCTTCCCTATAAACCCCACCTACCTTCAAAATTCAAAATTTTTTTCCCACCCAAACCCACCCTAAATGGCCAAACCTACTCCCTCTCCCCTTACTATATAAACCCCTCCATTCTCATTAATTTTCACACAACACAACCCCCTCTTCTACACCTTGGCCGAATACACCTCCCTTACTCTCCTCCATATTTTCTCTTCTTCTCTTTCTTTTCTTTCTTCTCTTGCTCGAGGGCGAGCAATATTTTAAGTTTGGTGTGGTAAAAGCATAAGCTTTTTGTTTTTCCATTACCATTGATGGCACCTAAGGCCGGAGAAACCTCTAGAAAAGGGAAAGGGAAGACAAAAGCTTCCACTTCTGAGTCATGGGAGATGGAAAGATTCATCTCCAAAGCCCATCAATACCACTTCTATGATGTTGTGACCAAGAAGAAGGTGATCCCCGAGGTCCCTTTCAAGCTCAAGAAAAATGAGTATCCAGAGATCCGACATGAGATCCAAAGAAGAGGTTGGGAAGTTCTAACCAACCCCATCCAACAAGTTAGAATCTTAATGGTTCAAGAGTTCTATGCCAATGCATGGATCACTAGGAACCATGATCAAAGTAAGAACCCGAACCCAAAGAATTATCTTACAATAGTTCGGGGAAAATACTTAGATTTTAGTTCGGAAAATGTGAGGTTGGCGTTCAACTTGCCCATGATGCAAGGAGATGCACGCCCCTACACTAGAAGGGTCAACTTTAATCAAAGGTTGGACCAAGTCCTTATGGACATATGTGTGGAAGGAGCTCAATGGAAAAGAGACTCAAAAGGCAAGCCGGTTCAACTAAGAAGACTGGACCTCAAGCCTGTGGCTAGAGGATGGTTGGAATTCATCCAACGCTCCATCATCCTCACTAGCAACCGATCTGAAGTTACTGTGGATCGGGCCATCATGATCCACAGCATCATGATTGGAGAGGAAGTAGAAATTCATGAAGTTATCTCCCTTGAATTCTACAAAATAGCCGATAAGCCCTCTACTTTGGCAAGGCTAGCTTTTCCTCATCTTATTTGCCATCTATGTTACTCAGCTGGAGTTATCATAGAAGGAGACATTCCCATTGAGGAGGATAAGCCCATCACTAAGAAAAAGGATGGAGCAAACAAGAGAGCCCACTCATGGAACCCAAGAAACGCATGAGGAAGCTCATCACCAAGAAATCCCGGAGATGCCTCAAGGGATGCACTTTCCTTCCAACAACTATTGGGAACAACTCAACACTTCTCTAGAAGATTTGAGTTATAATGTGGATCAATTAAGGGTGGAACATCAAGAGCACTCCATCATTCTTCATGAAATTAAAGAAGATCAAAGAGCAATGAGGGAGGAGCAACAAAGGTAAGGAAGAGACATAGAAGAGCTTAAGGACATCATTGGTCCTTCAAAAAGAAGACACCACTAAGGTGGACTCATTTCTTGTTCTTATTTCTCTGTTTTTCGATTTTTATGCTATATGTGTGTTTATGTTTGTGTCTTTCCTACATGATCATTAGTGTTTAGTAACTATGTCTTAAGGCTATGAATAATTCCATAAATCCTTCACCTCTCTTAAATGAAAAATGTTTTTAATTCAAAAAAACAAGAAGTATATGAATTTCGAATTTATCCTTAAATTTAGTTTAATTATATTGATGTGGTGACAATACTTTTTGCTTTCGGAATGAATGCTTGAATAGTGCATATTTTTTATCTTGTTGTTTATGAATGTTAAAATTGTTGGCTCTTGAAAGAATGATGAACAAAGAGAAATGTTATTGATAATCTGAAAAATTAGGAAATTGATTTTTGAAGCAAGAAAAAGCAGTGAAAAAGCAAAAGCTTGCGAAAAAAAATAGAAAGAAAGAAAGAAAAAGCAAGTAGAAAAAGCCAATAGCCCTTAAAACCAAAAGGCAAGGGTAAAAAGGATCCAAGGCTTTGAGCATCAATGGATAGGAGGGCCCAAGGAAATAAAATCCAGGCCTAAGCGGCTAAATCAAGCTGTCCCTAACCATGTGCTTGTGGCATGCAGGTCCAAGTGAAAAGCTTGAGACTGAGTGGTTAAAGTCGTGATCCAAAGCAAAAAGAGTGTGCTTCAGAGCTCTGGACACCTCTAACTGGGGACTTTAGCAAAGCTGAGTCACAATCTGAAAAGGTTCACCCAGTCAGTGTCTGTGGCATTTATGTATCCGGTGGTGTGGTAATACTGAAAAACAAAATGCTTAGGGCCACGGCCAAGACTCACCAAAGTAGCTGTGTTCAAGAATCAACAAACTTAACTAGGAGAATCAATGACACTATCTGAAATTCTAAGTTCCTATAGAAGCCAATTATTCTAAAACTTCAAGGAGAAAGTGAGATGCCAAAACTATGCATTGTTTTTAGATAGTTTTTAGTATAATCTAGCTACTTTTAGGGATGTTTTCATTAGTTTTTATGCTAAATTCACATTTCTGGACTTTACTATGAGTTTGTGTATTTTTCTATAATTTCAGGTATTTTCTGGCTGAAATTGAGGGACCTGAGCAAAACTCTGATAAGGAGGCTGACAAAGGACTGCTGATGCTGTTGGAATCTGACCTCACTGCACTCGAAATGAATTTTCTGGAGCCAGTAATATATAATAGTCCATACTTTATTCGTGATTAGATGACGTAAACTGGCGCTCAACGCCAGTTCCATGCTGCATTCTGGAGTCAAACGCCAGAAACACGTCATGAACCAGAGTTGAATGCCAAAAACACGTTACAACTTGCCGTTCAACTCCAAAAGAAGGCTCAGCTCGTGTAAAGTTCAAACTCAGTCCAAGTACACACCAAAGTGGGCCCCGAAAGTGGATTTCTGCACTTAGATTTATTTCTGTAAACCCTAGTAACTAGTTTAGTATAAATAGAACATTTTACTATTGTATTTGGGTCTTTTGGTCTCAGTTTTATTCTATTATTCATCTGAGGAGACTATTGATCATGTCTGGGGACTGGCCATTCGGCCATGCCTGGACATTCATCACTTATGTATTTTCAACGGTGGAGTTTCTGCACACCATAGATTAAGGCTGTGGAGCTCTACTATACCTCGAGTTTCAATGCAATTACTACTATTTTCTATTCAATTCGACTTATTCTTATTCTAAGATATTCATTGCAATTCAACATGATGAATGTGATGATCCGTTACACTCATCATCATTCTCACTTATGAACGCGTGACTGACAACCACTTCTGTTCTACCTTAGACCGGGCGCATATCTCTTGGATTCCTTAAGCAGAATCTTCGTGGTATAAGCTAGAATTGATGGCAGCATTCATGGGAATCCGAAAAGTCTAACCTTGTCTGTGGTATTCTGAGTAGGATTCCGGGATTGAATGATTGTGACGAGCTTTAAACTTGCAATTGCTGGGCGTGATGACAAACGCAAAAGAATCAAGGGATTCTATTCCAACATGATCAAAAACCGACAGATGATTAGCCGTGCTGTGACAGAGCATTTGGACCATTTTCACTGAGAGGATGAGATGTAGCCATTAACAACGGTGATGCCCTACATACAGCTTGCCATGGAAAGGAGTAAAAAGGATTGGATAAAAGCAGTAGGAAAGCAGAGATTCAGAAGGAACACAGCACCTCCAAACACTTGTCTGAAATTCCCACCATTGAATTACATGAGTAACTCTATCTTTATTTTTTGTATTATTTATTATTATTCGAAAACCCAATAATCAATTATTATCCGCCTGACTGAGATTTACAAGGTGACCATAGCTTGCTTCATACCAACAATCTCTGTGGGATCGACCCTTACTCACGTAAGGTTTATTATTTGGACGACCCAGTGCACTTGCTGGTTAGTTGTGCAGAGTTGTGACTAAGTGTGATTCATGTTTGAGAGCACCAAGTCTTTGGAGCCATTGTTGATGATCACAATTTCGTGCACCAAGGACCACTTGGCTTCACTAGGATCCATGCCTAACTTGGGCTTGGCAGCATGAATTGGAGTTTAGTTGAGTGAAGCTGCGCCTAACTTGAAGTGGGTAGAACCAATCCTAAGTGTTGTTGTTGTGCAGTGCGGCGCAGGCGACGCGCACGCGTACCCCACGCGGACGCGGGGGTCGCGGGAAAGTGAAGGCGACGCATAAGCGTCTGGCACACGTACGCGTGCCAGTCGCGTAAAGCCTGCCGCGCGCACGCACAACTCTCTTTTCGCATAGCAAAGGAATCAAAATTTGCATGCGATGCGTGCACGTCAGGCACGCGCACGCGTGGGTGGTCTGAGAACGAGAGGGGCGCGTACGCGTTCGATTGGTGCCTCTCGCTGTAACACCCTACCATACAGAGCCTTATGCTTAAGTCATAATTCAGAGATGGCAAGGTATTACGACCTCTAAAAATAAAAATTTAGTACGTATAGTAGTATGAATGATTAATTATAACTAGGAGCCTTTGTAGAAAAAGGGGTAAACAAAAACCGCAACTCAAAAGCGCAACACTCCGATCGATAACGTAACGAACAAGGATAAACCAACGCGAGATTATATATATACAAAGGAGTGTCAAAAACAGGAATATCAAGACTCAAGATCCGGCTGCGAAGATAACCGGTCCGAGTATAACAATATATACATATGATAAAATAAGGAAAACCCCAAAGGAAACCCAAAGGGACACAAATACATAAACCTATTCTCCAAAAATCTCCCATAAAAGGGGTCATCACAGTTTGTATTATTTAACGGAGATAAAAGTATCTAAGCAAAACATATAAGCCAAAACATAGCCCCGAGAACAAGGGATCTTCGCAAATCTAAAAGTCTCCAGCATGCCTCAGCGGGAAACCGTACGTCCTGCATCTGAAAACCACAAAATCCGCATGGGTGAGAACCAGAGGTCCCCATCATGGTAACAGCTTCCACATATATAATACATAATAATGGAGGAAAGCCGAAGGCAATCCTAGAACTTCCTCCAAATAATATCAAGCTTATAAACAAGCTAAACCGTATAAGGGCATCTGACTAAAGATTCTTCAGTCTAACTAATACTTCCCTTTCCAATTCCTTCAAACCTCCCAACCACCAGCAGGATATAATATAGCAACCACAGTTATATCAAACAAAGAATATCACATAGGAGCAAGTAAGACATTTAGACAATTAGCAAGTTATATGCAGTCAAATAGGCAATCTCAAACAATTCACATAATATGCATATGATGAATGCCTGTCCCTAGTGGCCGATGATATCATCTTGTCGGTTATAGAGCCAACCCGACAAGTCCTGGTCGCTAACCATTGGACTGTCCCTCTGTCGTGCATCCCCAAACTCGAGTTATACTCGTTATAAACTTGATCATAAACATGATCCATATCCTTCACCCTCACTGGTGAATATTTACGGGGGTTCGAGCTCATCCGGGCCTTTCACAGTGCCCGGCCACACTTACGACATAGGGTCAACAGAGCTTCGAGTCTCGACCTGGAGCACGTGGTGGCTAGCCACTGCTACTACCCAAGGAAACTCGTATCTCCGATAGTGGAAGTGCAAAATCACAATTATCAATAATTCAGCATAAACATGCATGAATTCTCATCCATGGATCAACATCCATATTAGCCATTCCGGCCCACGGTTAAATCCATAACCAGCCAACATTCATAGCATACACAGCTATTCTGGCTCATGGTTCAATCCAGAACCAGCCAATTCACAATTAATCACGGCCCTTCGGCCAATGGCATAACAAGCACTTCCACCACCATCCTCCGCATCTCACATAATCATCTTGATCCTCATTGATCATTCATATATCCCTTGCTTCACTCGCAAGTTACCTCATTCACTAGCCCCTTTCTAATAGCTAGGCATGTCATAATGATTTAAGACATAAATGGTGAGATCGGAGGCTTAGAAGTATGAGATTTGGCTTTTAATACTCAAAAATTCAACTTTGGGATGAAAACAGGGCCACGCGCACGCGCACTCCACGCGCACGCGTGGATGGCCTCAAAAACTCATCGACGCGCAAGCGTCATACACGCTAACGCGTGGATTCAAAACTTGCCAATCGATGCGCACGCGTCAACCACGCGTACGCGCGGGTGTTCTCGTGCCCCAGGCACAACACCGGCACAGTTCTGGCATAACTCTCGGGAAAATGGCTGGGCATTAGGTGCAGCACAATCGGCGCGCCCGCGCACATCACGCGTACGCGTGGATGGCACTTTTCGGAAGATCGGCGCGTACGCGCCAGGTGCGCCCACGCGCAAGGGGTCATTCTGCTAAAAATTTTCTAAGTCAAAAGCTGCAGAATTTCACAGATTTAAACCCCAATCTTCCAATGGACATAACTTCCTCATTTTAAATCATTTTTCACCCGTTCTTCGAACGGCATGGACATCCCGGATCCAATTTCATTTCTAAACAGATTTGGTACAAAACGGAGATCCGTAGTCCAAGTTATGTCCCGTCAAAGTATGCCCAAAAACTTTATTTTCATACAAAACCACAATATGCCATTTTCAAAACAAACCATTTTCAACTCTTTCCAAAATCAATCAAAACATGCCAATTTCATCCCTTTTCTTTGAAATCAATTCAAAATGTATCAAATTCAACATCAAGCCTCCTCAACTCACACATTGACACATAACCACAATTTACCAAAAT
Source organism: Arachis stenosperma (assembly GCF_014773155.1). Classification (NCBI taxonomy): domain Eukaryota; kingdom Viridiplantae; phylum Streptophyta; class Magnoliopsida; order Fabales; family Fabaceae; genus Arachis; species Arachis stenosperma. Next base: position 20,930,826 of record NC_080378.1, read on the forward strand.
CACTATCTCATCATTTTATCCCACTTCACCCAAGTGGCTCAAACTCAAACATATTGACATATCATATAATATTCCTCATGCCAACTCTCAACAACATCAATTCCAATAAATCATCATTGTACATAATCAACATCATACTCACCATCAACATGGTTCAACCCACAATTCAACCATAACCAATCATCAAGCATATATCACAACATGCATATTTCTCATACATCATACCACCAAGGCATCAATATTCATCATCACATATATGACCACATCATATATATCAATCATTCAACAACATCAACCATTCAATGCCTATCTTAGGGCCTCTAGCCTAAGTATTTCCTACCACATTACATATTAGATACGGGAAACCGAAACCATACCTTAGCCGAATTTCCCAAACTCCACCGGAGCACTTCCAAACCACTTATCCACAAGCTCTCAAGGCCTCAACACCTCCAAGAACAGATTTTTCACCACCAAACCCTTTCCAAGCTTTTCAAAGTCACCAATCAAGCTCCAATATACACATATACACAACCTAAGCCACAATCATCATACCCATACACAACATCTCAAAACCCAAGCATCATAAAACAACAAAATACACTAGGGTTGAGAATCTTACCACACCCAAGGTCCAAGGAGACATGATTAGCCTTCTCCTTCAAGAGAGTTGGGTCCTATAACATCAAAGAACCCAAAATCTCAATATTTAACCCATGAAACTCGAAAATAAGGGCTGAGATTTCGAACAGCAACACGTGGCTTACCTCAAGATTAATTGTATGGGTTTTGTAGAGCTCTCCGCGGTGAACGCGTGGCCGCAAACGGGGCGGCAATCGGAGCTCTAGATCAAAAGTTATGGTGGTTTGAAGATCAACCAAGGGAGAGAACTTGAGAGAGTGTTCTTCCTCCCTTTCTTTCTAATTTCAGCTTGTGTGTGTAACAAATGAGGAGAGAGAGTGCTGAAAACTAGGGTTTTGGTTAAGTTATGTTGGGCCAAGGGCCCACTTTGGGTCCGGTTGGCCCGGTTTGGCCCGTTCGGTCCAATCTTAGTCCGAATTCTACAAAATTGGTACCAAAATTCTCGTCTCAATCTCCTCTATCACATTTAGCCATAAAAAAAAAATCACATTTTAGGCTTTCTAGAATAAATTCTCATTTATGGGTTAATTAGCCGTTAATTAACCGGATTTTACACTCGCACGATGCCAGGGCCAGGCCATCACAACTTTCTGTTCAAAACATATTTACGCCGATTCCCTGAAGCACGCGTGTGCGTCCTAGACGCTTACGCGTGGTGTTCCAAAACTGCAAGTGACGCGCACACGTGAATATGATATACGCGTACGCGTGGGCTTGCTCGTGCGCAAGGCACTATTCCAGCACACCTCCCGCAGAACTCTCTGTTCAATTCAAATATTGTTCGCATTTGACCTCTGTAGCTCGAGTTATTCAAGTTTGAGTGTAGAGAGGTCAGGATTGACAGCATACTACCTGAAACTCCATCATTCGCCCTCTTCTGTTTTTCAGGTTAAGTTATAGAAAAAAATAAAAATACACGAAAGGAAAAAAAGATAAAAGAAAAGCTGTAAAGTTAATAAAAATGGAATGTTTTATTTAAATGAATTAAATAAATATTTTATTTATTAACATAAATAATTATAAAAATTATTACAAAAATATGTCTTCTAATCTTATCTCGTTTATTTACAATGTAAATGATATAATTATGAATATATTTTGTTTACACTATAAACGATATATATGAAATTTAAAAAAATACACATATCTCGTTTATCATGTAAACAAGATACATTTATAATGATCTTGTTTACCGTGTAAACAAGATATGGGTATTTGTAAATATAAAAATATAATTTTTAAAAATAATAAAAAATATTAATAATTTAAATTAGACCAAACTCTTAAAATGGAACGTTTTAAATAATAGGAAAAATAGACGGTTTCAAATAATAGAGAAGATAGACAGTTTCAAAATAACAAAGAAGATAGACAGTTTTAACTAACTAATTAATGGACGACTGGACGTATCACGTAATTTTTAACTGCCCATTTAAAATCAACAACACATTATTTTCTTAGAAATCAACCCCACCTATCTTCTTTGTTATTTTGAAACTGTTCATCTCTTTTATATTTGAAAATGCCTATTTTTCCTATCATTTGAAACATTCCATTTTAAGAGTTTTGTCTAATTTAAATTATTAATATTTTTTAATATTTTCGAAAATTATATTTTTATATTTACAAATACACATATTTTGTTTACACTATAAATGAAATAATTATGAATGTATCTTGTTTATACTGTAAACGAAATATAAGTGTATTTTTTCAAATTTTATATATCTCATTTATATATTCATAATTATATCGTTTACAGTATCAACGAGATAAGATTGGAAGACGTATTTTTGTAATAATTTTTATAATTATTTATTTCAACAAATAAAATATTTATTTAATTTATTTAAATAAAAAATTCTATTTTTATTAATTTCACCGCCTTTTTTTAATTTTTTTCCTTCCATATATTTATATTTTTCTTTTTTTATACCTTAGCTTTTTCCATTTTTAAAGTAATTCACAAAAACATACTCCTAAAATGATTTTAATTATATTCAATTATTTTACATGTCAACTTTTAATTTATAGATTAATCATTAGTATTTTTTAACACCATTATTTTCGTCACTAAAAAATTTTCTTTCATATAATCCGCAGAATTAAATCCACACTAATACATGAAAAAAATTTGAATCTTTAATTAATCATCTTCCTTCTACCATCGTTTCAGATTCAAAATATAATTTTTAAATAATTATGGATTCTCTTATCAATTTGAATCATATTCTTATTTTTCTCAATGAAAAATTAGAATAAATTTTTTTTAAGGTGTCCTCTAAATCGCCTGCCACTTCCAGATCGCCTGCATCGCAGATTTAATAGTACTTTTTGAAAAGGTTCAACATGCCAATAATCTTACAAACAAATTCCTCGTAAAATTTTCTGCCCCAACCTCAATATCCTCTGCTTCAAATGTGATAAATATCCTCCTGAGCCTACATTCTTCTTCCTTGTCTTCCTCGAAGGGTAGCAGCATTTGCTGCCATTATGAATCGTGTATGAACACTAGCACTCTAATTGATTAAAACTCAATGAAAATTAGGATTACTCTTCCTAAATCCTAGTAGAACAGGTAACAACTCTTAAAGCACATTTTAATAATTGATTATTTAATTATATAAATATATAAATTAATATATATAAAAATATATATATAATCATTAAATTAATAAGAAATAGAGATTTTTGTTTTTTATATATAACGAAGTTTCACTTATCGGTTGAATAATGTCACTAAATCAGTCGTTGGATAAGTCTTATTAAGTAAGTTTTTTTTTTTGGGGAGGGGGGAGTGTTTGGGATATATACTTATTTTGGTTAGATATTCTTTTGTTAGGTGGATCCCTATATAAGATATACGGTTAGAAAAATTAATGAAACTTTAATTTTGATTTGACACCAATAGCTATAGTAATCTTATTGTTCATCATCATCGTTTAAGGTTAGATCAGATCAGAATGTGGTTCACCTTTTTGTCATTTAAGCTGTAAAGAAGCAAAAGTTCTTGCGCAATGCTCGTTCATTCATTTTCAATTATGATCACAAATCTGGCACTTCATTAGTGCCGTAGAATGCGTATTTCTTGTTCCGGAAAATAGTGCAAAACTGCAAATAAATCATATCACACACACCCCACACATATATATCATACTAGAATCGTATTTTAATACAATTTAATAATAATAATAATAATAATAATAATAATAATAATAATAATAATAATAATAATAATAATTGTTAGGGTTAAAATTGGATTCCTAGACTTCCACTATAAGATAAGTTTCTATTACAAACTAGGTGATCGCAAGATATATAAAGATAAAAGAAATTTAAAATAAAAAATGAACAACACATAGAAAACAGGTTAACTAGCGATTACTTTTTTCTAGCATTAAGATTTTTATTTGACCCTCAAAATTGAGAATAAAAATCATAGTGCGAATTTTGAAAAATAAGTTGAAGGACAAATGTGAAAGAAGAAGAAGAATAATTGCCAAAATCCTTCTCTATAAATAAGAGGGCTGAAATTAATACAAACATGCATCTCAACCTACTTTAAGCTATATTAAAATTCTGCAGAAGTTTTCAATCACACTGAAACCATAGAAAAAGTGGAATGTTTGTACATATGAGTATTGAGTGTTATCGCTTTTCCTTTATTTTCTTTTATTTTCTATTCATTTTCTTATTTCATTTATTTTTCTCCTTTTCGTCATATTTGTTTTAGGTGTTTGTTACGGTATGTTGATAAATTTATACGTACTGATACGTTTAAAATATAGACAAATAACAATAAGACATGTGAAATTTATTTTTCACATCAGCATTTAATTTTTTTTAAATATATAGTATATCATCACTTTTACTAAAACACCCTTTTAATTAAATAAAAATAAAAAATATTTATTTATCTAATTTTATAAAAAGACTTAAACATTTTTCCTTTATATGATTAGACAAAAATATCATTTTAAATTAATCAAATTTTAGAATTCAATTAATCCTAATTTTATAGTTTCAATTAATCCCAATATTTAATCAATACTTTTATTGAATTGATGTATAATAAAAATTACAATTAATAATTTACATTTGAAGACTTTGTATAATAAATGACGTAATAAGGATAACTTGAGAATAATAAGAAACCAAAATAAAGGAAATAATTGAAATTGATAGTAAAACAAAGGTGTTTGTTACGGTACGATGATAAATTTATACTACCGATACGTTTAAAATATAGATAAATAACAATAAAACATGTGGAATTTATTTTCCACGTCAGCATTTAATTTTTTTTTAAATATATAGTATATCATTCCTTTTACTAAAACACCCTTTTAATTAAATAAAAATAAAAAACATTTATTTATTTAATTTTATAAAAAGACTTAAACATCCTTCCTTTATTTGATTAGACAAAAATATCCTTTTAAATTAATCAAATTTTAGAATTCAATTAATCCTAATTTTATAGTTTCAAATAATTGAAACAACAAAACAAAAACACATTAAAAAAATAAAAAATCAAAATTGTTCTTCAACTGTGTTAAACATATTAAAAAAAAAAACAAAATTGTTCTTCATCTGGGTTCAGAAACCTTCTCGTTCACGCCTCTGAAGGTTTCAGCCTTCTTCATCTTCTTCTCTCCTGTTCATATCCTCTCTCTCTGTCTCTCTCTGCTCCTCGATCTCTCTCATCTGTCTCTGTGTTGCACGCAAGACGCCATCGTTTTGCTGGGATGCCCTAGCCAATTACCCAACCCAGCAACCTTAGCTCCACACAACGGCTAAACGCGAACCCATCCCTCCTATCACCCTCAAGCTCCTCCTTCCTCTCTCCGTCATCGATCTCATTCCTTCACCTCCGTCCATCTCTCGCCGCCATCGCCAAAAGGAGCTTCGAAGCCACAGTCGTTATCGTGCAGCTCTGTTCCACCATCGTGCAGCTACTATTTCAGCTTTGAAAGCACTGTCGCGCAGCTCGGTTCCATCGTTGTCGGGCTTGCCTCCTTTTTCCATTGCACAACTCTGTTCTATCATCGCCGGCGCTATCTCTGTTCCACCTATCATTCCTTCGGTCGTGCTCTTGTCCCCCTCTTGCTCAGGATCTGCTCTACTCTGTTCTAGGGCTTCTAGCGTCTAGGTAATTTTTTATAACAATTATTGAATAATTGTTGTTAGTTAATTTGTGAACTTATTATGGGTTGAATAAGTGTTAATTAATCTGTGAATCTTATTGTTTTTACTGTGAATTACTCCATTGTTAATGATTCTGATAATTTATCGAAGAAGGCTGTGTTTAATGAGGATGAGGAAGATAAATGCAAGGAAAGGAATCTGGGAAATAGTTTGAAGAGAAAAGAGAGTGGCGGTGGAGGAAAGTCAATCTTGGAAGAATTGATAAGGGAAGAGGAGAAGAAAAAGGAGAAAATAAATAGGAAGGACTATTGGTTGCGTGAGGGAATCATTATTAAGGTTATGAGCAAGGCCTTGGCAGAGAAGGGGTACTACAAGCAAAAGGGTGTGGTGGAATGATACCTTGGAAACTTCATGTCACCGGAAAACTTTTTCACAGTGGGTTAGCTCATAAAGTATGCTCTTCATTCATATAGTACTACCTTCAACATTTCGCTCAGCTATGCCATTTTCTACTACTATTATTTTTATTTTGGTTTTTTTATTTGATGAGTATGATATATAATATTAATAACTCAACAATGAAGTTCTAATTCTTGATTTTGTGAGAGATGTGGTATGTGTGTGTAAGTAAACATAATTATTCCAATTTTACTCCTTCTCTACTAAACTGTATTCTTGATGACAAAACAAGAGAGAAGAAAAAAGTTTGTCTTAGTTCTGTAACTGTCAAAGTAGATTATAACCAATTCTATAGTTGCTTTTGTCTTTAGGCTTTACCCCCTGCTGCGTGGCAACTTGACCAAGTATTGACCAATCAATACATTTTTTTTAATTTTAATGTTTTCTGTGACTTCGACTCTTAAGCTTTATAATATTGTAAGTACTGAGTTGTTAACTTGTCTATTATTTTATATTTGGTTTCTTGCAGGCTATAAATCCTCTGGAGCTATCCATGGATGCTCTAAAGAAAATTCAGTCACGATTTTATGAAGACTTTCCACCACATCCACAGGAACATATCTATGGGTTTGCCACCGCATCAACCATGAAACCAACCCAATGGAGCTGTAAGTTTGTGGGCTCAAATTATTACTTTAGTACTTCTTTTTTAATATAAGATTTTCAATATTCATGATTATATTTTCTACTGTAGATCCTGGAGGTGGAATCAACCAAATTCCAGGGGAATGTACTATTTTAGGAGCTGTCAAGTTTATGCTCTAGGAAATTACAATCAATCTAGATTTTTATTTTAGGAATGGTTTTGATATGGCATTAGTGATGTTTTTATTTTGTGTGTTGCAGGTTAACCCCATTTTACAAGTAAGCAACATCTTATAATATGGCTAAAGTTGTCCTCTTTTTGGAACTTTGGATCCAATTTTTTATTCTTCGTTTTACTAGTATATTTCATTTGCAAAGGCTTAATTTTCACGTATGTGTAGCTATTAAGGCTTCCTTTGAATTCTTCTACTGCCTTACTCTAACTTTTGATGAGGCAAATTCTAGAGTAGCTTGTGATCTTAATTTCAGAGGCTACCATGTATTGTGCAAAGCAACTGAAGAAGTAGTTGGGCATGTGAAGCCTTACTCAATTACTGGAAGTTTGCCACTCATTTGGGAGCTACAGGTGATAATACATTCTCGTTGCTCGGCAAAAATTAAAAATCTTTTCTAGTTGTAGGCAGTTAGCACTCAGATCCCTTACTTGAACTCTTATTTTATCTACCGCAGGATGAAGGTTTTGATGTCCAAACTGATGGATATGGTATGGCCTTCCTAAGAACAAATTTATACACGTTGAATCTTGATGTAGATAAGAAATAAGTTACTCACTTGCGTTTCATGTTACTATTAGGTCTAATGGCTACATACCACGCCCAGAATGAGTACTGCCTTTTTAAAGATATGTCTCAAGGGTATTGAGTTTTTGCAAGCATCATCGCTCAATTAGAGGAAGATTGAGACTACTAGTTGAACTTCATTCTAACATTCCACGGCCTATGAATATGTCATTGCTGCTAAAGCTGAAGGAAGACCTTAAGTGACTCTGTATTCATTGTATGTATGAAGTAGAAGTTTGGTGGTATTGATTTCTACACTAGTCTTACGAAAATAGTTGACTTAGTACACTATTATCTAAGTTATATGTTGTTTTATACTATTACTAATATGTATTTTCTTTTCCTTTTTGGGTGATATATAGTGATCCATGTGAGAAAATATTTAATTAAAATTTTCAGTTTTATCTACCCAAAATAAATTCCTTTTCTTTATGAAGAATCTTATGTAACATTGTTTAGATGCTTATCTGTTTACCTACTTTCTTTTGCGTTTACAGCTTGACTTTAACAAGCACCTAACTTGTATGTCTTTTTTTGTCTCTTATTTAGCCCAGTCAACATTGGGGTAAAGCCGTAAAGGATATATACTACCCCACTACGTCACATGTTGAATTATTCACCCCATGATAGCTAGTGGTTCAAATAAAACGTTCCATGGATAATTTAAATGGAACAGTAAATGTGCTATTTGTTTCACCAAACATTTTCCCCCATTTTATTGGAAAACATTCATAACTGAAAAATTTTGTAATCAGAACTTGCTTATTCTGTATGTATGAGATCTCAACTAACATAATTATACAACTTTTCTTTACAAGATTAACAACTCTAATACATATACAATTTTTCATCAAGCTGTGTCAGCCATGGATGGTATTTCAAAATCTACTTAGAATATCTTTCTTCTGATTTAAGTTGTTGGATTCTTTGCTGTAGTCTACGCCGGTGGTCATGAATTTTCCAAAGGCCATGTCCTAATATAACCGTTGAGTATATGCCATGTGTGATAATGAGAGCTAGAATGTTATTTGTCTGTCACATAACTATTGCTAATTAGTTTATCCTTGAAAATCTTACACAAAACAAAAGAATATTTTCAAAAGATTATATAAAATGTAAAGCTAAGAAATTACTTGAATCCATTCAAAACCCAAGTAGAGGGCAAGAATTCCTTCAAGAAGAGGGGAATATATCTTTTTTATTTGGCGCTTCTCATACCATGCTGCAAACCGAAAGCAGACAGTGCAATTAGACTCATGAAACAGATATAATAAGTAAAAACTGCTTAATCAATGACTAGTATATGTTATATCATAGAGAAACTTTATAAGTTTATGACTTTATTTCACCACTTTCTGAACCAAATGAAACTTTGTTCAATCTATGAATCTATGAACTGATTCTAATACTTTGCTGCAGGGATAAGTAATTGAACCTTCAAACAGCTTTTTCAAATCTTGACGGCCCAAGCGAGATTGCAAAACAGGTGCCACAACATAAGTGGGATCTGAAAGAAGTAAACAAATAAGCGAGAGATCGTTAAGCAAGCTTAAAAACAAAATAAGTCAATACAAAGGGAAAACATGTTGAAGGGCAATAAGAAGAGGACCTTTGGGCGAGGCAGCCACATAATAGAGAGAACCAGTAAGAACAGCTGTGAGTAAAATGAGTTATGAGCTTATTAGTGCATAAGAATGTTAAAACAGTTTTTAAAACTTAAAAAAATTATAATAAAGTTTTCCAGAGAGAGAAGACAAGAATTCAACCATTCTCACAATGGCACCACTGAAGGATATCCTTAAATATGTTGGCTGGTTTATAGGTTTAGTAGTTGTATAGTTGTATTGTTTCTAGGGAATATAATAAAGCGACCAATTTTCTAGATCAGCAACATAATAGATATGTCACAAAATTTGATACCTTCTATCTACCAATATGCAACAATACAAAGGCTATGGGATCAAAGGCATACAGATCACTATGACTTAGTGAGGAATATGAAAGAATATATTCACACATCAACAAACAAAATTACTAGGATCAACAAACAAAATTTTGATACCCAATTTAAAAAAGAAACTAAAAAGTTAATTCCTAAAGTGGGTCACAAGATTTACATCCTTAATCATCACAGGACCAACCTCAGAGAGAAGGTCCAAGCATGGTGGTAGAATCTCTTTCGAAGCATGGATTGAGCCATACTAAACCAATAGGAGCAGTTGGCCAAAAAGGGGAGAACAAGGGTTGGCTAAAAAACAGACACAGAAGCTTGGCCAAAAAGGAGGCGGATGCGCGGCGAACAAGGGCGACGTTGCGCCGAAGCTTTAGCAGCGGTGGTGGCTAGGGGTGTGCAAAAAAAAAACCAAAATGTGGTTAACCAGTTAAAAAACCATAACCACATTTTGGTTAACTAGTTTAATAAAATAATTTTAAAAACCATATCCATATTTTTTAAAATAGGTTAACCAAAACCAAATAAAAAAAATCGGTTTTTAACCGGTTAACCAAAACTAAAACCAAATTAAAATAAAACTTAATTTCACTTCTTCTCCTCTTCGACAAATCCTCTTCAACGAAACCAAATCCACTCTTCACCACCGTCAACATTTCTTCTTCTCTACCTCTCGTCGGAGCTCACCGATGGTTCGTCGGCCTCTACCTCTTCGAGTCTTCAGTCTTCACTTTGGTTCGAGACTCTGTCTCTCTGCCTCGATCTCCCATTCGCGACTCTGTCTTCTCTCTTTTTCGGTTTTCTTCTTTTTTCGTTGGTGGCTTGCCGGAGCTCATGCTCATCAATTGAGGTAAGCCTCCTTCTTGCCCTTGGTTCTGAGTTCTGAGTTTTATCTGGGTTATTTTTTATCTGGGTTTTTTCTATTTTGTTGATTTGTTCTGTTTTGTTCCTTCATGAGTATACTGACTTCTTCACTTCAATGGATTGAATGTGCAGATTTTAAAATCTCTCAGTATTGAAAATTTGAACTCTTCGTTTCAATGGATCCTGCTATAAGTTTCTTCTTCACTGTGGTTCACTTTTTGTTGAAAAATATCTAATTAAACTAAGTAGTAGTTGAATCCTTGATGAACTGATTGTCATGCTCATTTATTATTTTTTTGGTTCATGCATGTACCATAATATATATAGTATATATGTAGCACTAGTTGTTTGTATACGGTGTATGAATTTTCAAATTGAACCCCCCAAAACTTGATTTCATAAAAAATATACTTGCTGATTTAAGCCAATATGTAAGTGTTCTATATGTATTATGCTACATGGTTTATATATATATATATATATATATATATATATATATATATATATATATATATATATATATATATATATATAACAGAATATGGTTACAGAGGCTAACTATAATCACTAACTAACTAACCAATAAAACCAACAACCAATCTCCTAATCTCTTATAGGAATTAGAATTAGATAGACTAGTAGTTGAAGTTGCAGGGATGAATGATGAATTTGAACAATGCTGTATAAGAGAGATAGTAAGAACACTTCAAATGGTGACATTGATTCAAGAACTTTAGTAAGAAGTGTATTAACTGTGGTTCAATTAGCAATCATATGAAAAATCATTATTTAGTTGAAGAAAACTAACTTATCTTATACATGTTTCCGACTTTGTTGTTCTGATTTTTGTTGTAAATAGAATTTTGTTCTGAAAAATCATTAACTGTGTTCTGCCTTGGCCTTCTTTTTCTTATCATTATTTACTGCCTTGAATCTCTCCCTCTAGCAAGTAGCCAAGTAGCAACTATAGTATAGGCAATGGAAACAACTCAAGATCTTAGGACTTAGGAGTGCTTGCTTTCACTAGTCCCCACCTTAATTTGTCCATAAAATCCTATTTCTGGATTAGAAGTAGCCATCTGTTTTGTTCCTGAATTTTTAGAAAAGTATACTTGGTTGCTTGAATGAAGAAAAAAAGAAAAGCTTTGCTTGTTGTGGTCTTATGAGGAAAATGAAGAGATAGATCAATGTAGTGATTAGCAAAAAAACACAATAACAAGAGATGATTTCAACAGTATTTTAGAATGCGGGCCCTTGGTGCGATGTGATGTTTTTATTTCAGTGACAAAAGTGATATTTATCAGCAGTTTCTTGCAATGAGTAAGAAAGAAACTAAAGTGTAAGTGTCAAACTAGGAGTTGCTTTTTGGATGCTTTGGTTTTCTGCGGAGGCTTGCTTTTATTTTAAACTTGTTTGGGTTAAAAAGAAGGGAAAGAAAACAAGCAAAGTGTTCTTCCATTCCTTTTCTATGTGCTGGTTAACATTTTGATCATTATTAAGATGAAAAGATGGTTGGAAAGTGAGTCAAGGAGTTTTTTCTTTATGTTCTACCAATCTAATTATTACACATTTCTCTTTTTCAAGTTTTGGCTAATAGCCTCTCCCTTCATATTATGTAAGAAGCTAATGTTATATGAATTAATTTATTTTTGGTGCTAGTATACTATATGGATATTTACATTTTAATTTGTATATATTTATAGATTTAATATTGTTAAAGTATTTAATAATTAGATTTTATGGCTTCTTATTCAAAATGAGGTAGCCGATCGTGAAGTTCCCATTTCAGAGTCTGCAGAGCATTCGACTTCTACATTACCTCCTTTCCCAACCACATCATCTGAGCGCAAAAATCGATCAGCACTTCAAGAAAACCCCTGATGATGAAAGTAAGGCTCAATGTCAACACTGTTTAAAAGTGATCAAGTGTGGGAATGGAACAAGTGCAATGAGATCACATTTAAAGATTTGCATAAGCAATCCCGGTTTAGATAGAGGCAAACGACAGAAAACATGCACATCGCCTAGCCCAGAAGCACAAGTGGGTAGGTTTGATGCAGAATATGCTCGGGAAAAATTGATATCAATGTTTGTTCGCGAGGAGCTTCCTTTTCGATTTGTAGAAAGTCAAGGTTTTAAAGAATATTCAGCGGCCTTGCAACCAGGATTCAATACTCTTTCACGTTTTACATTGGCACGTGACATCTTGGTGCTCCATTAAACAAAGAAGGTTCAACTTCAAAAATACTTTTCCAAATACGGAGGAAGAGTTTGTCTTACAACTGATAACTGGAGTTCGTGTCAGAATATGGCGTATATGTGTTTGACTGCTCATTTCATCGATGTGGACTGGAAGTTGCAAAAGAAAATACTTAATTTTTGCCAAGTCACCAGCCACACGGGAGAGATTATGGCTCAAAATGTTGAAGCTTGCTTGAATAGCTGGAAGTTGAACAAAATCTTGAGTTTGACAGTTGATAATGCATCGTCTAACGATGTAGGAGTTATGTATTTACAAAGAAGACTAAATTCTTGGAAGAGTTCAATTTTGAATGTTGAGTATCTCCATATGTGATGTTGTGCGCATATTTTAAACCTGATTGTGAAGGATGGATTGAAGGAGATTGATGATTCGGTCGCTAAAATTCGAGATGCTATGAAGTATGTCAGATCTTCAAATTCAAGATTAATTAGGTTTAAGGCATGTATTGCACAAGAGAATATTCCACATAAGACTCTTGTTTGCCTAGATGTTGAAACGCGATGGAATTCTACATACTTAATGTTAGTAGCAGCCTTAAAGCATCAGAAGGCATTTGAGCTATTAGAGATGCAAGACAAAAAATAGGATGTAAGTGCATAATTAAACTGCTATCTCTAGCATATTTTAATTCCTAATATATTTATTATTTACCACATAGGTGTTGGATTTGGTGGCTACTATGCTAATCATGCAGGAAAAAAAATAGGATGTCAAACACACTGGTATTTGCCAGCTGTGTTTTCGGTACGCAATGTCTTTTTCAGGCTTGTTACCGTTTTTATTTATTTTATCTTATTACTTAATTGGTGTCACTGACTTAGCCCCTAACTATTAAATTCAGCAATTCATACTGCAATGTGATACCAAAATTGAAGTTATGTTGAAATATTATCAAAAAGAATTTATGGGAAAAGTTGATAAAGGTCTAAAAAAGGTATATGATTTATCGTATTTTTAATTTTTTTTTATTATTTAATGGCATTTATCTTTATGAACTGATCTATACTTTTTATTTTTTTAAAAAAAAAATTATATCTAGTAATATTCTAATACGTGAAAGTTGGTACTAGATTTTTTTACCTATCAACGAGAACAACACACATTGGTATCTGGTTGTTTTTGCTTTGTGCAATCATAAAAAAATTCTGCTAAACGCCTTACCGATTGCTACAGATAAAGAACAAAAGAGATCGAGTATAGTAAAGCTGGTAAATTAACTTTCTCCATTTTCACTTTTATGACATTTTTTTAGGTTTCAAATACCGTCCTTTATTTAATTTTTTTCCTATATAAATAGGCAAAATATTTGGAAGATATGCTCAAGTATGACTCGTTCTATAAATACAACACTCCGTTCAGGCCAAGGACACTTGATTTTGCATTTGTGGATATGCTAAAAACAGGAGAACAAGCTCCTGGCTCGTAAGGAATATCTGTATTTGTGTTTTCCTCTTTCAAATTTTTATCTGCGTAAGTTAACCGCGTCTTATTTAACACAATAATGATTGTGGGGTATGGGTGGCAACCTGGATGACAAACTATAGGAAGACGTATAGTTATACAATAAATGTAATTTTCTTTCGCTAAAAAAAATAGTACTTCAATTGCTAATGTGTATGGTTTTGTTGGTAACCTAAAATATTTATATTTTTCAGGTTAATGATGGTACAAGGATGCGACTTGTGTTGGATTTGATTCTAAGGCCCCACAACTTGATGCTGTGTAATGTGATTGAATCTGCTACCAGGAATTACAATAAGTATAAACAAAAGGAGTCAAACAAAAATTAAATAATCGTAATTGTCATGTAGTCATGTTTAGATTATATTAACTACTAAGACTTGTTAGTTTCATCTCTTTTACTTAAAAAATTATTATGCACTATATTTTTTATGGACTCTTGTTGAAAATTAATGTTTTTGTCTTTCGTTCGATTTTAGTTGAATTTAGGTGAAGCTTAATTTTCACTCTAGCATTTTGATTCCTTGAACCACTTCTGTGTTGTAAGCTTAATTGAAAATTTGATACTAAAATATATTAAGCATTTTAAAATAAAAACAACATGAGAGAATGGTTATAATCTATCTTCTGAAAATTGGTTCGGACTGGTCGGTTGAACCATGAACAGCTACAAAAAACAACTCGGACAAATGTTAAAACCTCAAATTTCAAAAACCGCAATTGAACCGTCGAATCGGCCAAGAACAGGTCGGTCGAACCGAACCATCACCAGGCCGGATTTTTGGAATAAGGGAAAAATGTAAAGTTCTGAAAACGGTTCGAACCGACTGGTCGAACCGGTCAAATCGTGAACCGAGGGGAAAAGCGGTTTGGACCAAGATTCTGAAAACCCGTTTGAACTGGTCAGTTGAACCGTGAATCGGTATAAAAAATGAATCGGTCATATATCAAAACTGAAAGATTTAGAAACCGTTGTTGGACCGTCGAACCGGTCGAGAACCGGTCATTCGAACCGAACTGAGACCCGACCGGTTTTCTAAAATTTGCTCAAAACGGTGTCGTTGGTTAGAGGAACCCTAACCAGTAACCAAAACGCACAGCACCTTCCTGGCCTCTCCTCTCTCACAGTCTCACTCAGCCACTCTCCTCCGAAAATGGATCCTCTCCATTTTTTTCCACTGGAGAGAATAAAGTATGATCTCTCATCTTTAATTCTATAAGTGGGACCAGAAATTAATAAAAGAGAGAGAACAATGAATGGTGAGATCACACACTGGACATTATCCAGTTTTTTTCCCACTGGAGAGGATCCATTCCCCTCTCCTCTTTCCTCTCATCGAGTTCCTCCTTACTCCCTCACTTCCCTGTCTCTAGCCTCTGAACGAACACACTGAAGAACGTAGAAAAGATAGAAGAGAACTCGAACGCAGCTTGGAGGAAGCACCGAAGCAGCCATCTCTCGTCGCCGTTCCTCAACGTCCAGCCACTACCGCTGCTACAGCTTCGGCACAACGTCGCCTTTGTTCGCTGTGTATCCGCCTCCTTTTTGGCCAAGCTTCTGCGTCTGTTTTTTGGCCAACCCTTGTTCTACCCTTTTTGGCCAACCCTTGTTCGAGCTGCTTAGCCCTCTGTTCAGTCCTCTACGCCGCGTGTTTGAGCCTCTGTTTAGCCTTTGTTCCGCGGCCTTTCAGCCACCGTTCCGCCATTGTCGGCCTCCATTCAACCATCTCTGTCGCGATTTAAAGCTCCTCCCTTTCCCTGTACTATTTGAATTTCAGAACTGCTCCATCCTAGGGTGATTTTTTTCCTTCTTCTTGTTTTTTCTTGTATTAATTATTCAGTTATTGTTTTTTTTTTTATTGTTGTTTTCATGGTTAGTATGTTTTCTAGTTCTTATTTTGTTGTTTGTTTGTTGTAGTTTAAAATGTTAATTGTACTTGTTATTTTGATTTTCAGTTTTAATTGATCTTATTAACTTGTTAATTTGATAAATTATTGTTTTGGTGTTGTTCTCTACCTTTTGATTGTTATATTGTGTTTTACTGTGGTTGATTTAATAAATTGTTCATTGAGTGGAAGATGAAAACTTGCCATGGTAAAATTACTCCTACCATGTTAAAACTGCTCCTATTGGTTTAGTATGGCTCAATCCATGCTTCCAAAGAGATTCTACCACCATGCTTGGACCTTCTCTCTGAGGTTGGTCCTGTGATGATTAAGGATGTAAATCTTGTGACCCACTTTAGGAATGAACTTTTTAGTTTCTTTTTTAAATTGGGTGTCAAAATTTTGTTTGTTGATCCTAGTAATTTTGTTTGTTGATGTGTGAATATATTCTTTTATATTCCTCACTAAGTCATAGTGATCTATATGCCTTTGATCCCATAGCCTTTGTATTGTTGCATATTGGTAGATAGAAGGTATCAAATTTTGTGACATATCTATTATGTTGCAGATCTAGAAAATTGGTCGCTTTATTATATTCCCTAGAAACAATACAACTATACAACTACTAAACCTATAAACCAGCCAACATATTTAAGGATATCCTTCAGTGGTGCCAATGTGAGAATGGTTGAATTCTTGTCTTCTCTCTCTGGAAAACTTTATTATAATTTTTTTAAGTTTTAAAAACTGTTTTAACATTCTTATGCACTAATAAGCTCATAGCTCATTTTACTCACAGTTGTTCTTATTGGTTCTCTCTATTATGTGGCTGCCTCGCCCAAAGGTCCTCTTTTCTTATTTTATTTTTAAGCTTGCTTAACGATCTCTTGCTTATTTGTTTACTTCTTTCAGATCCCACTTATGTTGTGGCACCTGTTTTGCAATCTCGCTCAGGCCGTCAAGATTTGAAAAAGCTATTTGAAGGTTCAATTACTTATTCCTGCAGCAAAGCATTAGAATCAGTTCATAGATTCATAGATTGAACAAAGTTTTATTTGGTTCAGAAAGTGGTGGAATAAAGTCATAAACTTATAAATTTTCTCTATGATATAATATCTACTAGTCATTGATTAAGCAATTTTTTCTTATTATATCTGATTCATGAGTCTGATTGCACTATCTCCTTTCGGTATGCAGCATGGTATGAGAAGCGCCAAATGAAAAAGATATATTCCCCTCTTCTTGAAGGACTTCTTGCCCTCTACTTGGGTTTTGAATGGATTCAAGTAATCTTCTTAGCTTTACATTTTATATAATCTTTTGAAAATATTTTTCTGTTTTGTGTAAGATTGTCAATGATAAACTAATTGGCAATGGTTATGTGACAGACAAATAACATTCTAGCTCCCATTATCACACATGGCATATACTCAATGGTTATATTGGGACATGGTCTTTGGAAAATTCATGACCACCGGCGTAGACTACGGCAAAGAATCCAACAGCTCAAATCAGAAGAAAGATATTCCAAGTAGATTTTGAAATACCATCCATGGCTGACACAGCTTGATGAAAAATTGTATATGTATTAGAGTTGTTAATCTTGTAAAGGAAAGTTGTATACTTATGTTAGTTGAGATCTCTTACATACAGAATAAGCAAGTTCTGATTACAAAATTTTCCAGTTATGAATGTTTTCCAATAAAATGGGAGAAAATGTTTGGTGAAACAAATAGCACATTTACTGTTCTATTTAAATTATCCTTCGAACGTTTTATTTGAACCACTAGCTATCATGGGGTGAATAATTCAACATGTGACGTAGTGGGGTAGTATATATCCTTTACGGCTTTACCCCAATGTTGACCGGGCTAAATGAGAGACAAAAAAAGACATACAAGTTAGGTGCTGGTTAAAGTCAAGCTGTAAACACAAAAGAAAGTAGGTAAATAGATAAGCATCTAAACAATGTTACATAAGATTCTTCATAAAGAAAAGGAATTTATTTTGGGTAGATAAAACTGAAAATTTTAATTAAACATTTTCTCACATGGAGCATTATATATCACCCAAAAAGGAAAAGAAAATACATATTAGTAATAGTATAAAACAACATATAACTTAGATAATAATGTACTAAGTCAACTATTTTCGTAAGACTAGTGTAGAAATCAATACCACCAAACTTCTAATTCATACATACAATAAATACAGAGTCACTTAAGGTCTTCCTTCAGCTTTAGCAGCAATGACATATTCATAGGCCGTGGAATGCTAGAATGAAGTTTAACTAGTAGTCTCAATCTTCCTCTAACTGAGCGATGATGCTTGCAAAAACTCGATACCCTTGAGACATATCCGTATAAAGGCAATACTCATTCTGGGCATGGTATGTATCCATTAGACGTAATAGTAACATGAAATGCAAGTGAGTAACTTATTTCTTATCTACATCAAGATTCAACGTGTATAAATTTGTTCTTAGGAAGGCCATACCATATCCATCAGTTTGGACATCAAAACCTTCATCCTGCGGTAGAAAAAATAAGAGTTCAAGTAAGGGATCTGAGTGCTAATTGCCTACAACTAGAAAAGATTTTTAATTTTTGCCGAGCAACAAGAATGTATTGTCACCTGTAGCTCCCGAATTAGTGGCAAACTTCCAGTAATTGAGTAAGGCTTCACATGCCCAATTACTTCTTCAGTTGCTTTGCACAAAACATGGTAGCCTCTGAAATTAAGATCAAAAGCTACTCTAGAATTTGCCTCATCAAAAGTTAGAGTAAGGCTGTAGAAGAATACAAAGGAAGCCTTAATAGCTACACATACGTGAAAATTAAAAATCAAGGGATCCAAACCTTAATAGCTATATGTAGTGGAGGATAAATAAGTCAAACCTTCCCCTTAAGTCATCATCAGGCAAGACATATTTTGAAACAGGACCCCGTGTTTCTAGCTTATGTATGTTGAGATTAATGTTGTCCACATATTCTTGCAGCTTTGTCACTACATCCTTCACTACATCCTTCACACTGAACAAAGTATTAGACCACAGGATATGCTTGAAAAATCATTGAAATCTCTGATTCTCACATGTTTTCTTCTACCTTTACGGAATTATTTTGCAAATGAAATATACTAGTAAACGAAGAATAAAAAATTGGATCCAAAGTTCCAAAAAGAGGACAACTTTGGCCATATTATAAGATGTTGCTTACTTGTAAAATGGGGTTAACCTGCAACACACAAAATAAAAACATCACTAATGCCATATCAAAACCATTCCTAAAAGAAAAATCTAGATTGATTGTAATTTCCTAGAGCATAAACCTGACATCTCCTGAAATAGTACATTCCCCTGGAATTTGGTTGATTCCACCTCCAGGATCTACAGTAGAAAATATAATCATGAATATTGAAGATCTTATATTAAAAAGAAGTACTAAAGTAATAATTTGAGCCCATAAACTTACAGCTCCATTGGGTTGGTTTCATGGTTGATGCGGTGGCAAACCCATAGATCTGTTCCTGTGGATGTGGTGGAAAGTCTTCATAAAATCGTGACTGGATTTCCTTTAGAGCATCCATGGATAGCTCCAGAGGATTTATAGCCTGCAAGAAACCAAATATAAAATAATAGACAAGTTAACAACTCAATACTTACAATATTATAAAGCTTAAGAGTTGAAGTCACAGAAAACATTAAAATTAAAAAAAAATGTATTGATTGGTCAATACTTGGTCAAGTTGCCACGCAGCAGGGGGTAAGGCCTAAATACAAAAGCAACTATAGAATTGGTTATAATCTACTTTGATAGTCACAGAACTAAGACAAGCTTTTTTCTTCTCTCTTGTTTTGTCATCAAGAATACAGTTTAGTAGAGAAAGAGTAAAATTGGAATAATTATGTTTACTTACACACACATACCACATCTCTCACAAAATCAAGAATTAGAACTTTATTGTTGAGTTATTAATATTATATATCATACTCATCAAATAAAAAAACCAAAATAAAAATAATAGTAGTAGAAAATGCCATAGCCGAGCGAAATATTAAAGGTAGTACTATATGAATGAAGAGCATACTTTATGAGCTAACCCACTGTGAAAGAGTTTTTCGGTGACATGAAGTTTCCAAGGTATCATTCCACCACACCCTTTTGCTTATAGTACCCCTTCTCTGCCAAGGCCTTGCCCATAACCTTAACAATGATTCCCTCACGCAACCAATAGTCTTTCCTGTTTATTTTCTCCTTTTTCTTCTCCTCTTCCCTTATCAATTCTTCCAAGGTTGACTTTCCTCCACCACCACTCTCTTTTCTCTTCAAACTATTTTCCGGATTTCTTTCCTTGTATTTATCTTCCTCATCCTCATCAAACATAGCCTTCTTCGATAAATTATCAGAATAATTAACAATGGAGTAATTCACAGTAAAAACAATAAGATTCACAGATTAATTAATACTTATTCAACCCATAACAAGTTCACAAATTAACTAACAATAATTATTTAATAATTGTTATAAAAAATTACCTAGAAGTTAGAAGCCCTAGAACAGAGCAGAGCAGATCCTGAGCAAGAGGGGGACAAGGGAATGACTGAAGGGATGACAGGTGGAACAGAGATAGCGCCGGCGATGATGGAACAGAGCTGCGCGACGGAAAAAGGAGGCGAGCCCGACGACGATGGAACCGAGCTGCGTGGCGGTGCTTTCAAAGCTGAAACAGTAGCTGCACGATGGTGGAACAGAGCTGCACGATAACGACGGTGGCTTCGAAGCTCCTTTCGGCGACGGTGACGGGAGATGGACGGAGATGAGGGAGTGAGATCGATGACGGAGAGAGGAAGGAGGAGCTCGAGGGTGATGGGAGGGATGGGTTCGCGTTTAGCCGTTGTGTGGAGCTAAGGTTGCTGGGTTGGGTAATTGGCTAGGGCATCCCAGCAAAACGATGGCGTCTTGCGTGCGACGCAAAGACAGATGAGAGAGATCGAGGAGCAGAGAGAGACAGAGAGAGAGGATAAGAAGAGGAGAGAAGAAGATGAAGAAGGCTGAAACCTTCAGAGGCGTGAACGAGAAGGTTTCTGAACCCAGATGAAGAACAATTTTGGTTTTTTGTTTTTTTAATATGTTTAACACAGATGAAGAACAATTTTGATTTTTTATTTTTTTAATGTTTTTTTGTTTTGTTGTTTCAATTATTTGAAACTATAAAATTAGGATTAATTGAATTCTAAAATTTGATTAATTTAAAAGGATATTTTTGTCTAATCAAATAAAGGAAGGATGTTTAAGTCTTTTTATAAAATTAAATAAATAAATGTTTTTTATTTTTATTTAATTAAAAGGGTGTTTTAGTAAAAGGGATGATATACTATATATTTAGAAAAGAAAAAATTAAATGCTGACGTGAAAAATAAATTCCACATGTTTTATTGTTATTTATCTATATTTTAAACGTATCGGTAGTATAAATTTATCATCGTACCATAACAAACACCTTTGTTTTACTATCAATTTCAATTATTTCCTTTATTTTGGTTTCTTATTATTCTCAAGTTATCCTTATTACGTCATTTATTATACAAAGTCTTCAAATGTAAATTAATAATTGTAATTTTTATTATACATCAATTCAATAAAAGTATTGATTAAATATTGGGTTAAGTCTACTCTTTATATTTACTCCTCAAATTAAAATGGTAACATAAACTTGATTAGATACATCCTGTCAAAATTATCAAAAATAAAATAAAATAATAATAATAATAACAACAACAAAATCAATAATAGTAAATTAAGAATTTTTATTATAAATCATTTAAACAGTCATCACTCTCTCTGTATCTATATATTGACTTTTTGAAATTATTAATATAATTTTTAATAATTATATGATTAAAAATAATTTAAACTAAATTATAAAAAAATTATCTCTTAATAATATTATAGTTCATATTATAATAACAAATAAATCTCAATATTTAATAAAAGAAAATTATTTCTTTATCAAACAATACATATTATAATAACAACTACTTATTATTTGATATATGATAATAATTAGTTAAACTGTGATCATACTATTATTCCAATGTTACACACTTTACATAAATAATTTTATGGCAAAGGTTTGTTGTTGCCTTAAATATATTGATGGAAACACTTAAAATTAAACTTCTATTAGTTTAAGTAATATTTCATGTAGAGAACCATTAGAAAACTATCAAAATTTATTATTTTTTATTATTATTTAATTATCAATTCAATTTTTTTAATTTAATTTTTTTAGCCTAATAATTTAATAACATACTTTATCTCGTATTTTTAAACATTAATAATTACCTAATAACTAAAAACATGCAATAAATTCTGAAAGTCCCAAGCATTCCTCTTTTAGGCATTAATATAAGTGTTGTTATTGGATAAGGAGGATAAGTTTTCCTACATGTAACCAATTAGGTACTACTTAATTATGATTCGATTTTATTTCTATTTCAAAGAAAAATGTTGCATTCATATACGTTTTCAATCAAATCTTAAACTAATATAGAACCCTTTAAACAGTTGGTTGATTGGTTCCTTGAAATTAACACATTAAAGCAACAACAGTTGCACCTAAAATGAAGTTGTTGGGAAAAAAAAAACTAAAAAAAAAAGATAGCAAGTAATCCAACCAAGGGAATAAAGCAAGAGAAGAATATAATATATATTGGGCAGCTAGGGGACCCTTTTTCTTCCCCTTTTTTCCCCTTTATTTTAATTTGTATACAAACAATTGCCTGATCTTGGGATAATGTTTGCATTGCATTTACAAATTTAATTTCCACATCTATGCCTAAAATACATGAAAGAATGATGAAATATTGTGTCTATTAAGCTTTTATTTAGGGTCTGTTTAGTAGTTATCTTAATTAACGCATAAATATAAAGATATGAAGAAACCATTACAAAAGCAATTTTGAGATAAAATTTGACTAATTTTGAGATAAAATAAATCAATTGCAATATATAAAAAGATACCTATCATCAAATGTAGTACGTGGATGTGTTTCAGTTGGAAGGAGATAATTACCAGCATCAAGAATTCAAGATGATAGATCATATAATAAGAAAATATGTGTGCACTTCTAATTTCCTCCTAATTAAAGAAAATAAGCTACGTCAATTGCGGCCTAATAATGCAGATGCTACCGTCCACAATTTGAAACTATTCCAAAAGTTAATTGAGGTTCAAACATGATGATCAAAGAACTAATCAAAATATATATGCCTTGGTTCAAAGCAGAAGAAAAGAAAATGTTTTTGAACAAACATTATTTAGTTTAAATCAATTTACAATTAAGCAATTTAACAAAGTATGTTTCCACCACATGACTATGGAATAACAACAAAATGTAAATCAACTATTATTCATCATCATAATAATAATCACTCAAGAAAACAAAAAAAGGATCAACAAACTTTAGATGGGACATGATGAATTGAAGGAGGACCATCATCAAAGTTGAGCCAATAGCTATGAAGATCATAGGTAAAGTTTGGAGTAGCATTGCTCCTTTTCCACCGGAGAACTTGCTTCAATTTACCCTTCAACTTGAAATAAACCTCCCCCAGAATGCTTGAAGATGAAGGGTAACATCGTCTTTTCACATTATTGCTGCCAAGTGTCACTGAAGAGCTAATAACTTTGCTGTTGGGTTTTCTATGAAACATCAACAACTGATGTGGCCTTTGAAAGCTATAGAGCCTTGTTGGAATTTTCATTCTTCTTCAGTTTACTACCACTCTTCTCTTATTAGCTTTTCTTTGTTTGTGTTTGTGTGTAAATGAAAATTTGTAATTGCTAAACAAATGCAGCATCACGAGGAATAGGACTATATGAGAAACATAATTAATGGAAGGAAGAAATGAAAGGTGAGTTTTCAAAGCTACACCGAATATTTGATGCTCACTTTATGATATATATGTGGTAGATGGAAAAACATTATCATGATGAATAGTTTCGTCAAACTTTAGTTTAACAGTTTGATACTTTTCCTCGATAATAATAATAATAATAATAATAATAATAATAATAATAATAATAATAATAATAATAATAATAATAATAATAATAATAATAATTTATATCTATTTTTATATCTATCTTTATATTATATATAATGGCGACATAAAAAGGATTAGTACACAACCTTTTTTGTTTTAATGTCTTTCGATTTATATAATTCAAAAAAATAAATTTTTGTGATTTTCAAAATTTAAATCCAAATATTTTTATTAATTTAATAATTTATTATCTCAACTAATTTTGTCTTTATTATTTTTATGTATATTTAATAAATAAAAAGTAAACTAATAAGTAATTTAGTGTTTATTAATATAATAACAATAATAATGGCCCCAACAACATGGTGAAAGGATTGAAGACTGTTTTGTGATGGAACATTAAAATAGGGTGTGATCATCAAGTGCTTTTTTGAGGACAATCTTCTATAGAGTTTGTTCGTAATAATGTAGATCATCATTAAAAAACTTCCCTTATGGTTTACTCAAAGATTTTGGTTACCTTTCCTAGGATGCTTCTATACTGGATTAAATACTTAAATTGTACACGCCATTCACACATAAACTAAATCAGTTTTCTTCACTGGCTTTTTTTTATTGGAAACTATACGTATACATTACATACATAATAATTTAATTTTTCATATGATATATATAAAGTCCCTAATGAACTCAAAGTTACACTTGAGGGACAGATCACAAGTTGATGACATATTCGTACACATCAAAAGATAGAAAGGAAAATTGCAATTTGCAAATAAAATAATTTTTTATAAAAAAAATTAATAATACTAAAAAAAAAATCAGTCTAAATAATTTAAATTTATCTTATTAATATTTATTTATTACAAAATATATTAATATTTTTTTGTTACCCAATATTTTCAGAAAGAATCTACATACCTTGTTGAAGCAACAAAAAGCCAAGAAAAGAGCCAACAGATGAAGTTTTCGATTCTAATTAATGTGCCGAGAAATTAAAAAAAAAAAGTTATTATCTTACCCCAATGTGTGTATTAAGTATTAACAAATTGGATCTTACTTGGAAATTAGAAAACTTAACTTTACTAAAAGTATGCTTTCGTACATCATCTATCTCTGTAACAGTTAATAATGAGAATTTACTTTTTTTTAATCGTCTTATTTATTTTTTCTTTTTATTTTTATTAATTAGATCTTTACATAATGCTGGTTTCACTATAATTTTCTTTTTTTTCAAAAATTTAAAACAAAAATTTTTAGTAACAAAAGGAATTAACAAAAAATAGACAAATTTATAATAATTAATAAATATTAAATAAATAAATTTTAATTAGTTTTTTATTTCTTTAGCATTACTATTTTTAAAAATATTCATGAATAAAACTTCCATTTCAATATCATCGTTCATTTGCTCAATTCTACCGATGCACACTTTAAATAATAATTAAAAAAAAAAAGAAAATTGCTTTACAGTACAGTTTTTCTATTTTCACCCTATCTATATGTGCATCCATAATTCCTTTCACCAACGTATTCCAACTGTGCAATCAGACCGAGAATTATGCAAAAAGAAAAATGGAAGGAACCATAGTAACGAAGTCCTCTTTTCTTCTCACCCTCTTTCTTTTTTTTTTTTATACGATTTCATTTTATTGAAATATATTTTTTTCTTATCATTATCTTTTTCTGTGAAACAAAAGTAATAAATGAATTGAATTCTTTAACATTAGCTGCTAGTATATAACTTAATTTGGTTTTGAGAATAAAATAAAACATGAAACTAAAAATAAAACACAAAAATTAATATTTTTATATTTTATGTAATAATAAATTGAATATAAGACAAAATAAATAATAAAAACTTTAGTTTATCTTATATTTTTTTCACACAAAATAAAAAAATAAATAAATTGGTAAAAAAATAATTATAAGAAATAAATAGTGATAACAAAAGAAAAAAAAATAAGTTATGTTTTCGTTCGGTGTCTCTGAATATATTAATTCATTATTTCAAAACATAATATTTTTGTTCATATCTTATCTATTAAACATAATTGTGTGTCTCTGTATTCATATTTTAGTATCTTGTGCTTATATGCAATTAACTAGTTAATATACCAAAATCAAATGCAGGAAAGATTTTATTTGAGGTTGATTTTTGAAAGAGTAGTAGCTGAGATTTGAATTGTGATTCATAGCATGTAGCTGGGGAGAACATTGAGCATTTAAACATTGTTGATATATACATACAACTGATACAAGTCATCAATCTATATGAATGTTAAGATTCAAAATAAAATCATCAACAGTAGTTATTATGGCATTTACAAGTTTCAACAAACTGATTGATACTAATAAACGAAATTTCGTTAGAAATTGTTAGTTGAGCAATGCAATCAGATTCATAGCTGGCAATATATAGAACAAGGATGGAAAGGGCTACATGACTAGCAACTTTGCATGTGGGTTCTTAAGGAGTCATCACCACCCTCTCTAATAATGCTTTTTAACCTTTGCCACTTGTGGAAGTAAATTATGTGAAAGTGAAGTTGCACAAAGAAATATGTCTAATTGCATTGCTTCTTATTCACTCCTGCCCAACAGAGAAAAATCTAAGACATTGTACGTAGATCCCTTTGGTAACAAAAGAACGGCCTAATGCTAATTAAATGGAGGTGAAGTTGGGAGATAAAGGGAATTAGGGAATGTTTGATTTCAGGACAAATATTAGGGTAAAAGTAATATTATATTGGAATTAAAATGTATTATTGGATGATTAGACTAAAAGAATTAGAGTGATAGATAAAAGTATCGATTAAAACAATAAAAAATTAGATTATAAAATTACATTTTAATCTTCTAATTTTGGAGATTGAATTTAGAGTTTAAATTAAAATTCAGAATTTAAATTAGAAATTATAATTTAAATTTTTAATATTTAAACTATATAATAATAATATAATTAAATTAAAAAATTTGATTGATATTTACTAAAGATTACTAATTTTCTAATTGAACTAAAAAAAAGAGTGAAGTATCGTTTTTGTCAACGTTTGGAGTAAGTCCTATAGTTGTCCCTAACGTTTCAATCGTCTTATTTAAGTCCCTAATTTTTTAAAATTAACTCAATGTTGTTCTGCCGTTAAGGATTCGTTAAAAAAATTGACGACGGGACAAAATTGAGACGATTTTGAAATGTTAGGGACTTAAATAGGACGAAAATATTGGGAACAAAAACGATATATAGAAATAAATTTTAGTTTTATCTTTCAATAATATCAATTTTTTACTATACATAGTATTCAATTATTTTTTAATCACATATAACTAAATTACACTTAATCACATTACTTTCATTCTAAATAAATTTATTTTTTTATAATTTTACACTTAAAGTTATAAGTTAAAATAAAAATATAAAAAAATTTATTTAGAATGAAAGTAGTGTGATTAAGTGTAATTTACTTAGATGTGATTAAAAAATAATTGAATATTATATACAGTAAAAAATGATATTATTGAAGGATAAAATTAAAATTTATTTTTAAGTATCATTTTTGTCCCCAAGGTTTTTGTTCTATTTAAGTCCCTAACGTTTTAAAATTGTCTCAATTTTGTCTCACCATCAATTCTGTTAACGGATTCCTAATGACAGGACAACATTGAGCCAATTTTGAAACGTTAGGGACTTAAATAAGACGATTGAAACGTTAGGGACAACTTTGGACTTACCCCAAACATTAAAGACAAAAATGATACTTTACTCTAAAAGAAAGCAAGAGAGATGTTATATTCTAAACTGTTAATATTATACTTGCCACAACGAGTATGAAAAAGGGTGTCAATAGAGATTTCGATAATAAATACTAACGCTAAATCGAATTTTAATAACTTTGATTTAGCTATGCAATACTAAATCGAATTATATAGCTTCGATTTAGTGTGATTCAGTGTCTTCCCTTAATAAATCGAAGCGAGTGAAATTAATTTACTTGGATTTGCTTTATATCCTAATAAATGGAATGTTACATTCATTTAATGTAATCGAGTTTAATTCATTCGATTTATATATAGTGGTTCAGAGTAAAGTGTATAACTATTTCTAGTTTAGGACATCTACATAATATTCATCCCCGTTTATTTTAGCAGTGTAAATTACCCTTTTCATCATCCGTAAACACTACAAGAAAAAAGTTGAATATCGTCGGATTTATCGGTGGAATAACGAAAATATTCTATCGGTAATATATTTACCAGCTGATTTTCCGTCGGAATTAATTCGACGGTATAACCCTCGCTGGTAACCAATTACCTCGGATCTTTCAATCCACCGGAAGTTACCGTCGAATTCTACAACGGATTCTTTGCCTAAAAACTACTTTTCGCTGGTAATTTTGGCGCTCCACTATTTGCTTTCTCGGATAATTACCGTCGGATTTTTTTTCGGTAAATCCAACGGTAAATTTACTATTTTTTATATTTTAAACACAATAAATGGTCAAATTCTTTTTTATTTTTTGCACAATTAATAGTTAAATTCTAAATAATAGAAACTGTTCTAAGGGTTACCTGAAACGTTGAGTCGGGTTTGAACGTTGAGTCGGTAAATTTACTATTTTTTATATTTTAAACACAATAAATGGTCAAATTCTTTTTTATTTTTTGCACAATTAATAGTCAAATTCTAAATAATAGAAACTGTTATAAGGGTTACCTGAAACGTTGAGTCGGGTTTGAAAGTGAGGTCCTGATCCCTTCGAGTGGCAGCGTCTGACTTGTTGGTGTCGAGGTGTCACCTATTCCGAGTTTCTCATGAGGAGGTTGGGGAGTGGTACCTGCAACAGACTCCGCCTGCAGGTTTTTTATATAGACTGGAGTGGGGGCTCCAGTGTATTTGTAGTAAGGTTTGGTGGCCTCCCTATGGGTGATAATCTTATCTTATCTTATATCTTGGGAGTTTATTGAGATCTTATGCTTTTGATCACTGCCTTCTAGAAGCAGTGACCTCGCCACGTCGGGTGTTCGGAGCCTTGGGCTCCTTGGAGGGTGATGAGTGGATATTTTATACGCTTTTTGGGGATAATTTCATGTAGATTTTAGTATGTTTTAGTTAGTTTTTAGTATATTTTTATTAGTTTTTAGGTAAAATTCATATTTCTGGACTTTACTATGAGTTTGTGTGTTTTTCTGTGATTTCAGGTATTTTCTGACTGAAATTGAGAAAGCTGAGCAAAAATCTTATCTAGGCTGAAAAAGGACTGCTGATGCTGTTGGATTCTGACCTCCCTGCACTCGGAATATATTTTTTGTAGCTACAGGAGTCCAATTGGCGCTCTCTTAATTGGGTTGGAAAGTAGACATCCAGGGCTTTCCAGCAATATATAATAGTTCATACTTTTCGCGAAGATAGATGACGTAAACTAGCGTTCAACGCCAGTTCCATGTTGTAGTCTGGCGTTTAGCGCCAGAAACTGGTTGCAAGTTGGAGTTCAACGCCAGAAACAGGTTACAACCTGGCATTCAACTCCAGAAACAGCCCAGGCATGTGAGAAGCTTAAGTCTCAGCCCCAGCACACACCAAGTGGGCCTCATAAGTGGATTTCTGCACCAATTATCTTAGTTTACTCATTTTCTGTAAACCTAGGTTACTAGTTTAGTATTTAAACAACTTTTAGAGACTTATTTTGCATCTCATGACATTTTAGATCTAAATTATATACCTTTTGACGGCATGAGTCTCTAAACTCAATTGTTGGGGGCGAGGAGCTCTGCAGCGTCTTGATGAATTAATGCAATTATTTCTGTTTTCCATTCAAACACACTTGTTCCTATCTAAGATGTTCATTCGCGCTTCACTATGAAGAAGGTGATGATCTGTGACACTCATCACCTTCCTCAATCCATGAACTTGTGCCTGACAACCACCTCCGTTCTACATTAGATTGAATGAGTATCTATTAGATTCCTTAATCAGAATCTTCGTGGTATAAGCTAGAATCCATTGGCAACATCCTTGAGAATCCGGAAAGTCTAAACCTTGTCTGTGGTATTCCGAGTAGGATTCTGGGATTGGATGACTGTGACGAGCTTAAAACTCGTGAGTGTTGGGCATAGTGACAGACGCAAAAGGATCAATGGATCTTATTCCGACATGATCGAGAACCGACAGATGATTAGCCGTGCTGTGACAGAGCATTTGGACCATTTTCACTGAGAGGATGGGAAGTAGCCATTGACAATAGTGATTCCCTACATACAGCTTGCCATGGAAGGAGCCTTGCATTTATGAAAGTGAGAAAGCATTATGTTACAGGAATTCAGAGGACAAAGCCTCTCCAAAACTCCAACATATTATCCATTACTGCGTAACAATTATTTATTTTATGCACTTTCACTTTTTGCAGTTAAAACTAAAGAACCCTATTGGTATCCTGACTAAGAATAATAAGATAACCATAGCTTGCTTCAAGCCAACAATCTCCGTGGGATTCGACCCTTACTCACGTAAGGTATTACTTGGACGACCCAGTGCACTTGCTGGTTAGTTGTGCGGATTGCAAAAGTGTGATTGTAATTTCGTGCACCAAGTTTTTGGCTCCATTGCTGGGGATTGTTTGAGTTTGAACAACTGACGGTGAATCTTGTTGCTTAGATTAGGAAAAAATTGTCTTTTTTTTTCACTAGAATTGCATCTTTTATTATCCCTTCAAAAAATTTTTTTTCAAAAAATATTATTTTTCTTTATTAATTTTTATAATTTTTCTGTGAGTTTAGTGTCATGTTTTAAGTTTGGTGTCAATTGCATGCTTTTCTTTGTCTTTCAATTTTCGAATTGCATGTTCTTTGTTCTTCCTTGATCTTCAAATTGTTCTTGTCAATTTTTCTTGTTTGATATTTGGTTTGTCTTGTTTTGTGTCTTTTCTTGTTTTTCTTGTGCATTTTCAAAATATTATCTTTCAAAAAAAATATTTTTATTTATTAAAAATACCTCTTTAAAACACGTTACATTTATAGCTCAATTGGCTAGAGCGTTGGTTTATGTTCTTGGTAATTTGGTATCTTCTTTTTAATTTTTTTTCAAAAATAATTTTTCTTTGATTAAATCTTGTGCCAAACTTTAAGTTTGGTGTTTTCTTGTTAATTTCTCTTTAGTTTTCGAAAATTTTAAATTGATTTTCTAAAAATTCTAAGTTTGGTATTCTTTCTTTTGTTCTTGGTGTTCTTGTGAATCTTCAAGGTGTTCTTGAGCCTTCTTTGTGTTTTGATCTTAAAATTTTTAAGTTTGGTGTTCCTTTGTGTTTTTCCTCCAAAAATTTTCAAAAACAAGGAGCATTAGATCTAAAAATTTTAAGTCTTGTATCTTTTGTGTGTTTTTCTCTTTCATAATAAAATTCAAAAATAAAATAATATCTTCTCCTTTAATTTCTCATAATTTTCGAATTACTTGGGTTGACTTGGTCAAAATTTTTCAAATTATGTCTTTTTCAAAAATATCCTAACCACTTTCTCTCTTCTCGTTTTTTCAAAAATCTTCATAAAATATTTTCAAATTTTTTATTTTTATTTTTATTTTGTTTTTTTATTTTATTTTATTATTTCGAAAATAATTTTTTTTAGAAATAAATAAAATAAATCCACATCATCTCCCTTTCTCCATCATGGATCTAAGTGGAAATGAACAATCTAGAAGGACTCTGGGGTCATATGCTAACCCCACTACTGCTTCATATGGGAGTAGTATCTGTATACCATCCATAGGAGTCAGTAGCTTTGAGTTGAATCCTCAGCTCATTATCATGGTGCAGCAAAGTTGCCAGTATTTCGGTCTTCCACAGGAAGAACCTACAGAGTTTCTGGCACAGTTTTTACAAATTGCTGACACTGTACATGATAAAGAAGTAGATCAGGATGTCTACAGGCTATTACTATTTCCATTTGCTGTAAAAGACCAAGCCAAGAGGTGGTTAAATAACCAACCCAAGGCTAGCATAAAGACATGGAAACAGCTGTCAGAAAAATTCCTGAATCAATACTTCCCTCCAAAACAGATGACACAGCTAAGGCTAAGCATCCAAGGCTTTAAACAAGGAGATAATGAATCCCTTTATGATGCCTGAGAGAGATACAGAGAGATGCTGAGAAAATGCCCCTCTGAAATGTTTTCAGAATGGGTGCAGTTAGATATCTTCTATTATGGGCTTACAGAGAGAGCTCAGATTTCTCTAGACCACTCAGCTGGTGGATCTATACACATGAGAAAGACAATAGAAGAAGCTCAAGAGCTTATTGATATAGTTGCCAGAAATCAGCATCTGTACCTAAGCAGTGAACCTTCCATCAACGAAGAGGCTAAAATAGTAACTGCTGAACTCAGTCCTGCAGATCAAGCTACTGAATTCAATCAGCAATTAGAATTTCTAACAAAACAGCTAGCTGAATTCAAGGAAATATTGCAAGAAACAAGAATGGCTAATATGAATATGGAAGTGCAGTTGAAGCAAACAGAACAGTAGTTATAAAAACAAATAACAGAAGAATGCCAAGCAGTTCAATTAAGAAGTGGAAAAACATTAAATACCTCACTTCAAGGCAGTAGAAAGTTAAGAAATGAACAGACTGCTACCCAAAATCCCTCTGAGGACAGTCAGAGCCCAGAGAGGAATAACTCTGGCGCTCAAATGCCAGATAATGGTTGGAAAGCTGGCATTGAACGACCAACCCATGCTCACTCCTGGCGTCCAACACTAGAAACAAGCAAGGAACTGGCGTTGAACGCCCAAAGGAAGCTCAGTTCTGGCGTTCAGACGCCAGAAACAGATAAGGAGTTGGCGTCTAACGCCACTCCAGCTTCCACCCCTGGTATTCAAACACCAGTGGGAGATCAGACACATACAACTGCTGATAGCAACTCCTCTAAAAAGGCTTCTCAACCTACGGCTGTAAGCAATAAACCTGCAGCAACTAAAGTTGAGGAATACAAAGCCAAAATGCCTTATCCTCAGAAACTCCACCAAGCAAAACAGGATAAGCAATTTGCCCGCTTTGCAGACTATCTCAGAACTCTTGAGATAAAGATTCCGTTTGCAGAGGCACTTGAGCAAATACCCTCTTATGCTAAGTTCATGAAAGAGATCTTAAGTCATAAGAAGGATTGGATGGAAACTGAGAAAGTTTATCTCACTGAAGAATGCAGTGCAGTCATCCTGAAAAAGCTTACCTGAGAAGCTTAAGGATCCGGGAAGCTTTATGATACCATGCACATTAGAAGGTACTTGTACCAAGCAAGCTCTATGTGATCTTGGGGGCAAGTATTAACCTAATACCTGCAGCTACTATCAAAAAATTTGGGTTGACTGATGAAGTTAAACCAACCTGGATATGTCTCCAACTTGCTGATGGCTCCATTAAATACCCATCAGGCGTAATTGAAGACATGATTGTCAAGGTTGGGCCATTTGCCTTTCCCACTGACTTTGTGGTGCTGGAAATGAAGGAGCACAAGAGTGCAACTCTCATTCTAGGAAGACCTTTCCTAGAAACTGGACGAACCCTCATTGACGTCCAAAAAGGGGAAGTGACCATGAGAGTCAATGAGGACGAGTTTAAGTTGAATGTTGTTAAAGCCATGCAGCATCCAGACACCCAAAATGACTGCATGAGCGTTGATATTATTGACTCTCTGGTAAAAGAGGTCAATATGGCTGAGAATCTCGAATCAGAGCTAGAGGATATCTTTAAAGATGTTTAGCCTGATCTGGAGGAACCAGAGAGAATAATAGAACCTCTGAAAATCCCTCAAGAAGAGGAGAAACCTCCCAAACCCGAGCTCAAACCATTACCACCATCACTGAAATATGCATTTCTGGGAAAAGGTGATATCTTTCCTGTAATCATAAGCTCTACCTTAGAGCCACAGGAAGAGGAAGCACTAATTCAAGTGCTAAGGACAAGACAGCTCTTGGGTGGTCCATCAGTGATCTTAAGGGCATTAGCCCAGCCAAATGCATGCATAAGATCCTATTGGAGGGTGACGCATAGCCAGTGGTTCAACCACAAAGGCGGCTGAATCCAGCCATGAAGGAGGTGGTGCAGAAGGAGGTCACTAAATTACTAGAGGCTGGGATTATTTATCCTATTTCTGATAGCCCCTGGGTAAGCCCTGTCCAAGTCATCCCTAAGAAAGGTGGCATGACAGTGGTCCATAATGAAAAAAATGAACTGGTTCCTACAAGAACAGTTACAGGGTGGCGTATGTGTATTGATTACAGAAGGCTCAATACAGCCACCAGAAAGGATCATTTTCCTTTACCATTCATAGACCAGATGCTAGAAAGACTAGCAGGTCATGAATACTACTGTTTCCTGGATGGATATTCAGGTTATAATCAAATTGTAGTAGATCCCCAGGATCAAGAGAAAACAACATTCACATGTCCATCCAGAGTATTTGCATACAGAAGGATGCCATTTGGTATGTGCAATGCACCTGCAACCTTTCAAAGGTGCATGCTCTCTATTTTCTCTGATATGGTGGAAAAATTTCTGGAAGTCTTCATGGATGACTTTTTAGTATTTGGAGACTCATTCAGCTCCTGTCTTAACCATCTAGCACTTGTTCTAAAGAGGTGCCAATAGACTAACCTGGTTTTAAACTGGGAAAAATGTCATTTTATGGTGACTGAAGGAATTGTCCTTGGGCACAAAATTTTGAACAAGGGGATAGAGGTGGATCAAGCTAAGGTAGAGGTAATTGAAAAATTACCACCACCTGCCAATGTTAAGGCAATCAGAAGCTTTTTGGGGCATGCAGGATTCTATAGGAGGTTTATAAAAGATTTTTCAAAAATTGCCAAACCTATGAGTAATATGCTAGCTACTGACACACCATTTATCTTTGATAAGGAGTGTCTGCAGACGTTTGAGACCCTGAAAGCTAAGCTGGTCACAGTGATGATTGGATTTTTGACGGTTTAGAATTTCTCAAATAAAATCTCGTCGAAGTATAGTTTCTAAACCAAGCAATAATCCTTTCATACAAAAATTTGTTTGTCACTAAAACAAACCCCTAAATTTATAAACCGAAGTATTCAAACCTCGGGTCATTCTCCCTAGGAATTACAATAAAGTGTCTTGTTATTGGTTTGAGTTGTTTTGGGGTTTTGATAAGAGGCATGAAAGTAAATGGCAATAAAAATAAACTAACAACTATAAAAGGCTCTTGGCAAGGTATGAAAATTAGAAGTCCTATCCTAGTTATCCTTCTCAATTGTGATGAGAATTGTTCATTGCTACCACTTAGTTAACCCTTACTAGATAAAGGAAAGTCAAGTGGATGAATTGACTTGATTCTTCAAGTCCTAATCAACTCCCAAAGGAATGACTAACTTTAGAGTCATTCAAATCAATTAACAACTTCTAATTATCAACCAACAAAGGAATTGGATAACTCAAGAGTCACTAATGACTCTACCTAGACCAAGAGAAACAAAAGCTACACTAAAATCCAAACAAGCATTTTATCAAACACTTGGTAGGCATAAAAGGAAAACATAGTAAATCACAACAAGAGTGAAATCTAACAACAATTATTGAGAGGAATTAACAACAACAATCAAAAGGAACACAATTATTATGAATTACCTTTATTGAATTGAAAGAGAAAGCAAGGAACAAAAGTAGATCTACAACAAAGTATGAGAACAACATAAAGGAAATTACAACAAAAGAGTAGAAGAAGAATGAATCTAACAACAAAGAATTGAAAGGTAGAAGTAGAAGAAAGCAAAGATTAAAACCTAGATCTAAGAACTAATCCTAATCCTAATCTTAATTCTAGAGAGAAGTGAGAGCCTCTCTCTCTAGAAACTACTTCTAAACTAATCCTAATGTGTGTGTAATGAATGGAATCCCTTTTCTCTTCAATCCTTGGCTTTAAATAGCATCTTTGGCGCCAAAGTTGGTTGGGATTGGGTCCCACAACCCTTCAGAATTCGTTGGCCACGTTTTCATTAAAAAATCATAAACCAACACCGACGCGTACGCGCACATCACGCGTACGCGTCCATGGGGTAATTCGCAGGTGCGCGCAAGCGCCAGGTGCGCGCGCGCGTCCATGGGCGAGTTCAACTTCTTTGACTTTTCATGATTTCTCCACTTTGCATGCTTTCCCTCTTCACTCCTTTGATCCATTCCTAGCCCTTTTCAATCTGAAATCACTAACAAACATATCAAGGCATCTAGTGGAATCAAAGGGAGATTAAAACCATCAAATTAAGGGTTGAAAAGCACGTTTTCACATCTAAGCACAAATAAGGAGACAATCACAAAACCATGCTATTTCAATGGATAAATGAAGGTAAAAGGTATTAAAATCCCCTAAAATCAATACAAGATAAACCGTCAAAACGGGGTTTGTCACACAGCACCAGTCATCTCTGCACCAGACTGGACATTACCATTTAAATTAATGTGTGATGCCAGTGACCATGCCATTGGTGCAGTGTTGGGACAAAGGCATGACAAGCTTCTGCACGTCATTTACTATGCCAATCATGTTTTAAATGACGCACAGAAGAACTACACAACCATAGAAAAAGAATTACTTGCAGTGGTTTACGCCATTGACAAGTTCAGATCTTATTTAGTAGGATTAAAAGTGATTGTGTACACTGACCATGCTGCTCTTAAATATCTACTCACAAAGCAGGATTCAAAACCCAGACTCATCAGATGGGTGTTGCTTCTGCAAGAGTTTGATATAGAAATAAGAGATAGAAAAGGGACAGAGAACCAGGTAGCAGATCACCTGTCCCGAATAGAACCAGTAGAAGGGGCGTCCCTCCCTCTTACTGAGATCTTTGAAAACTTTTTGGATGAGCAACTCTTTGCCATTCAGGAAGTGCCATGGTTTGTTGACATTGCAAACTACAAGGCAGTGAGATTTATACCCAAAGAGTACAGTAGGCAGCAATCAAAGAAATTGATCACTGATGCAAAGTACTATCTTTGGGATGAACCCTATCTCTTCAAGAGATGTGCAGACGGAGTAATCCGTAGATGTGTGCCTAAAGAAGAAGCACAGAAGATCCTCTAGCACTGCCATGGATCACAGTATGGAGGACATTTTAGAAGTGAGCGAACAGCCACAAGAGTCCTCCAAGGTGGCTTCTGCTGGCCTACTCTCTATAAAGACTCCCGAGTGTTTGTACTTAACTGTGACAATTGCCAAAGATCTGGTAATCAGCCTCACAGTTATGCCATGCCTCAACAAGGGATCTTGGAGATTGAGTTATTTGATGTATGGGGTATTGACTTCATGTGGCCTTTTCCACCATCATACTCAAACACTTATATTTTGGTGGCAGTGGATTACATATCCAAATGGGTGGAAGCTATTGTAACACCCACCAATGATACTAAGAAAGTGCTGAAATTCCTCCAGAAACACATCTTCAGCAGATTTGGTATCCCTAGAGTACTAATCAGTGATGGGGGCACTCATTTATGCAATAAACAGCTTAACTCTACTTTGGTTCGATATGGAGTTAGCCACAGGGTGGCCACTTCATATCATCCACAGACAAATGGGCAAGCTAAAGTCTTTAATAGAGAACTTAAAAGAATCCTGAAATGGACTGTAATTAACCGTAGAAGGGATTGGGAAAGAAGCTTGGATGATGCTCTGTGGGCATACAGAACAGCATTCAAGACTCCTATAGGAACTTCTCCATACCAGCTTGTGTATGGAAAAGCCTGTCACTTGCCAGTGGAACTGGAACATAAGGCCTATTGGGCAACCAGATTCCTAAACCTTGATGCCAAGTTAGCTGGAGAAAAACGATTGCTCTAGTTAAATGAACTAGAAGAATTTAGACTCAATGCTTTCTAAAATGCAAAAATTTACAAAGAGAAAGCAAAAAGATGGCATGATAAGAAGTTGTCATCTAGAGTCTTTGAGCCAAGGCAAAAAGTTCTGCTGTTTAATTCTAGGCTCAGATTATTCCCCAGGAAATTGAAATCCCAGTGGAGAGGACCAATGTGATTACAAGTGTGTCACTATATGGTTACGTAGAGCTTCAGGATAATGATTCTAACAAAAAGTTCATTGTTAATGGACAGAGAGTCAAACATTATCTTGAAAGCAATTTTGAGCAAGAATGCTCAAAACTGAGACTTGATTAAAGCTCAGTAATAGTCCAGCTAAAGACAATAAAGAAGCGCTTGCTGGGAGGTAACCCAGCCATTTACAAAACTTATTTGTTAATTAATTGATTTTTACAGGTTCATGTCAATTATCTTCAAGGTAAAATAGCAACTGCTTTAGTTCACAGAGTTACAGAAGGATTCAGAGGAATAAAACAGCAAAAAGAAGCTCACTGGTGCGAAAAAGCCAGTAAGAGCTGCTTTGGGCTTTCAACGCCCAAAAGAAGCATCTACTGGGCGTTCAACGCCAGTAGAGATAGCCATCTGGGCGTTAAACGGCAGAAGGAAGCATCTTCTGGGCGTTGAACGCCAGAAAGAAGCACCTTCTGGGCGTTTAACGCCAGATTTACAGCGTCCTGGGCATTCAGAAAAACGCCCAGTGACAAAGGAGTTCCTGGCATTCAACGCCAGCTAGAAGCAACAGCTGGGCGTTGAACGCCCTGGAGAAGCTACAAATGGGCGTTAAACACCCAAAACATGCAGCGTTTGGGCGTTTAACGCCAGGATTGTGGGGAGGAGGTAAATTCGTTTTCACTTCAAATTTTTTTCATTTCCCATGTTTCCATCCATGATTTCTAAAAACCCTAATTTCTAAAATCCCTTTTCAAAGATATCAAATGTATCTTAATTCATAAACACAAATTTTTTTTTAAATCCTCTTCAACTTCTTTTCAAATCTTTTTCAAAACAAATCTATCTCGTTTCCTTCTTAAAATATTTTTAATTCATAAATATCTTTTTCAAATCTTCACAATATCTTTCTCAAAAAAAATTTATCTTTTTCAAATATCTTTTATATCTTTTCAATTTTCAATTACATCTTTTTCCTATCATATTTATCTTTTACAAATCATATCTTCTATCTTATCTTTTCTCAAAATTTTCGAAAACCCACCCTCCCTTTAAATCCACATTCGGCCTCCCTCCTCTCATCCACCATTCGATACTAGCTCTCCTTCTGTCCCTCTCCTTTCCTTTCTTTTGCTTGAGGGCAAGCAAACCTCTAAGTTTGGTGTGTTTATCCGTGATCACTAAACCATACCCACTGAGATCATGACTCCTAAAGGAAAACAACCCACTCCAAGAGGCAAGAAAGAGAGTATTCCAAAACCAGTTTGGAATCAAGGGAAGTTCTTAATCAAAGAACATTTAGACCATTACTACAAAATAATGGGTTTAAGATCAGTGATCCCGGAAGTTAAATTCGATCTGAAAGAAGACGAATATTCGGAGATCCAAGAGCAAATTCGAAACAGGAACTGGGAAGTCCTAGCTAATCCTGAAACAAAGGTGGGAAGAAATATGGTTCAGGAATTCTATGCTAATCTGTGGCAAACAGACAGGCAGAGAATATCTGGAACTGCCCTCTATGAGTATCGGACCTTAGTTAGAGGAAAGATTGTTCACATCCACCCTGACAAAATCAGGGAAATCTTTAAGCTACCTCAGCTGAAAGATGACCCAGACTCCTTTAATAGGAGAATGATGAGAACAAATAAGGGCCTGGACAAGATTCTAGAGGACATATGCCTCCCTGGAACCAGGTGGACCACCAGCACCAAGGGCGTCCCAAATCAACTCAAGAGAGAAGATCTTAAACTAGTTACCAGAGGCTGGCTAGACTTCATTGGGCGTTCTATACTGCCCACTAGCAACCACTCTGAAGTCACCATTAAAAGAGCAGTGATGATCCACTGCATTATGTTGGGAAGAGAAGTGGAAGTTCATCAGCTGATTTCGTGTGAACTCTACATAATTGCAAACAAAAACTCCAAAGATGCCAAATTGGCTTATCCAAGCTTAATCTCTATGCTATGTAAAGATGCTGGAGTGAAGATGGGAATAACTGAGTATATCTCAGTTGAGTGACCAATCACCAAAATATCAATGGAAAAACAACAAGTGCAGGATGACCCAATCAAGAGGAGAGCACAGGAATTCCTCCCGAAAATCCCTCAAATTGAATACTGGGAGCACCTTGAAGCATCTGTCACCAATTTGCAAGAAGTTATGGAGCAATTAAAAGAAGAACAGCAAAATCAAAATAGCATGATTTGCAAACTGCTTAAGGAACAAGAAGAGCAAGGGCGTGAACTAAGAGAACTGAAGCGTCAGAAGCTGTCTCTTGAAGGGCCAAGCACCCCACAGATTAAAGGAGCATCCTCCTCCCAAAATAAAGGTTGTTGAGTCCTAATCTTTGCCTTAACTTTGTGATAACTGTTCTTATTAGGAATTTACCTTAGAAGTTATATATTAGTAGTAGTAATTAGTATCTCTATTTTGATTTTATCTCCAATTAAGCTATAATTTATTTTTCTCATCATCATCAAACATGAATAAAATAGTAGATTTTTAGAATAAAGAGGCAATATTTTTTCGAGTTCTTAATAAGGAAAATTCTAATTATTTATATGTGGTGGCAATACTTTTTGTCTTCTGAATGAATGCTTGAACAGTGCATATTTTTTATATTGAATTTTATGAATGTTAAAATTGTTGGCTCTTGAAAGAATGATGAACAAGAGAAATATTATTGCTGATCTGAAAAATCATGAAA
Source organism: Arachis stenosperma (assembly GCF_014773155.1). Classification (NCBI taxonomy): domain Eukaryota; kingdom Viridiplantae; phylum Streptophyta; class Magnoliopsida; order Fabales; family Fabaceae; genus Arachis; species Arachis stenosperma. The sequence goes on from NC_080378.1 coordinate 20,971,696, forward strand.
TTGATTCTTGAAGCAAGAAAAAGCAGTGAAAAAAAAATAATTGGATAAAGAAAAAGAAAAAGCCGATAACCCTTAAAACCAAAAGACAACGGTGAAAAGGATCCAAGGCTTTGAGCATCAATGGATAGGAGGGCCCAAGGAAACAAAATCCAGGCCTAAGCGGCTAAATCAAGCTGTCCCTAACCATGTGCTTGTGGCATGTAGGTCCAAGTGAAGAACTTGAGACTGAGTGGTTAAAGTCATGGTCCAAGGCAAAAGAGTGTGCTTAAGAACTCTGGACACCTCTAATTGGGAACTTTAGCAAAGCTAAGTCACAATCTGAAAAGGTTCACCCAGTTATGTGTCTGTGGCATTTATGTATCCGGTGGTAATACTGGAAAACAAAGTGCTTAGGGCCACAGCCATGACTCATAAAGTAACTGTGTTCAAGAATCAACATACTACACTAGGAGAATCAATAATACTATCTGAATTCTGAGTTCCTATGGATGCCAATCATTTTGAATTTCAAAGGATAAAGTGAGATGCCAAAACTGTTCAGAAGCAAAAAAGCTACTAGTCCCGCTCATCTAATTAGAATCTGAGCTTCACTTGAAACTCTGAGATATTATTGCTTCTTAATTTCTTTTTATCCTATTTTATTTATCTAGTTGCTTGGGGACAAGCAACAGTTTAAGTTTGGTGTTGTGATGAGCGGATATTTTTTTACGCTTTTTGGGGGTAATTTCATATAGATTTTACTATGTTTTAGTTAGTTTTTTGTATATTTTTATTAGTTTTTAGGCAAAATTCATATTTCTGGACTTTACTATGAGTTTGTGTGTTTTTCTGTGATTTCAAGTATTTTCTGGCTGAAATTGAGGGAGCTGAGCAAAAATCTGATCTAGGCTGAAAAAGTACTGCTGATGTTGTTGGATTCTGACCTCCCTATACTCGGAATGGATTTTTTGTAGCTATAGGAGTTCAATTGGCACGCTCTCAATTGGGTTGAAAAGTAGACATCCAGGACTTTCCAGCAATATATAATAGTCCATACTTTGCGCGAAGATAGATGGCGTAAACTGGCGTTCAACGCCAGTTCCATGTTGAAGTCTGGCGTTTAGCGCCAAAAACAGGTTGCAAGTTGGAGTTCAACGCCAGAAACAATTTACAACCTGACGTTCAACTCCAGAAACAGCCCAGGCACGTGAGAAGCATAAGTCTCAGCCCCAGCACACACCAAGTGGGCCTCAGAAGTGGATTTCTGCACCAATTATCTTAGTTTACTCATTTTCTGTAAACCTAGGTTACTAGTTTAGTATTTAAACAACTTTTAGAGACTTATTTTGTATCTCATGACATTTTAGATCTGAATTATATACCTTTTGACGACATGAGTCTCTAAACTCCATTATTGGGGGCGAGGAGCTCTGCAGCGTCTCGATGAATTAATGCAATTATTTCTGTTTTCCATTCAAACACGCTTGTTCCTATCTAAGATGTTCATTCGCGCTTCACTATGAAGAAGGTGATGATCCGTGACACTCATGACCTTCCTCAATCCATGAACTTGTGCCTAACAACCACCTCTGTTCTACATTAGATTGAATGAGTATCTCTTAGATTCCTTAATCAGAATCTTCGTGGTATAAGCTAGAATCCATTGGCAACATCCTTGAGAATCCAGAAAGTCTAAACCTTGTCTGTGGTATTCCGAGTAGGATTCTGGGATTGGATGACTGTGATGAGCTTAAAACTCGCGAGTGTTAGGCGTAGTGACAGACACAAAAGGATCGATGGATCTTATTCTGACATGATCGAGAACCGACAGATGATTAGCCGTGCTGTGACAGAGCATTTGGACCATTTTCACTGAGAGGATGGGAAGTAGCCATTGACAACGGTGATTCCCTACATACAACTTGCCATGGAAGGAGCCTTGCATTTATGAAAGTGAGAAAGCATTATGTTACAGGAATTCAGAGGACAAAGCATCTCCAAAACTCCAACATATTCTCCATTATTACTGCGTAACAATTACTTATTTTATGCACTTTCACTTTTTGCAATTAAAACTAAAAAACCTTATTGGTATCCTGACTAAGAATAATAAGATAACCATAGCTTGCTTCAAGCCAACAATCTCCGTGGGATTCGACCCTTACTCACGTAAGGTATTACTTGGACGACCCAGTGCACTTGCTGGTTAGTTATGCGGATTGCAAAAGTGTGATTGCAATTTCGTGCAGAGGGTGTCTGACCTTTGGGAAGAGGTTGGCTAGCGATTGGAGAGCCTTCTCCCAAAGTCGGCCCTTTTGCCTTCACGGGTCTTGGCTTAGAAACTCGGGTCAGGGTATGAACAGTATCCCTACTTGAGCCTCGATCTTTTCATAGATCGTGCTCAAGTATTTCGCGACTTTGTCTTTATCGAACACTTCTCCCTTGAGCAAGTCGGGCGATCGGTCCTTTGCTGGTTTTGAAATTCGAAACACCACCCCGCTTTAAATGCGGGGCTGGATTAGCACGACAGTTTCCTTGATTATTGCGAGCGCTTTTAAAGCTTATTGATTGGGCCTTTACTCCTTCGCTATTTACTCTTTCGGCGTTTATAAAGGTCCTGGCGCTTCTTCTTCTTCTTCTTTTTTCTTTTCATTTTCTGCGACTCTTTTTCTCTTTCTTTCTCTTTGAACGAATTTTCTTCGTTTCCTTTCGCTCATCCCTGCTTCCAAGATTATCTTTTTCTTGGGTTTTCTCAATGGATTTCTCTTTTCTTGAAGGGGATCGTTCGTGTTATTGCTTCTCGTCACACTTTCTACTTCACTGACCTTTCACTCATGTTAGTACTTCGATTTCCTTGTTCTCTCACTATCCTTAGGGTGATCTTTGGTGAATGTTTGAAGCTTCACTTATTTTTGGCTTGGGTGTTAGCTACGAATGCTGGTGGCGGTTTTTGTCTGATTCGATTCTATGTATTTCTTGAAATAGAGCTTCTCGCTTGTCTTACTATTTTTGTTGAATTTTGTCTATTGCTTTCATGAAAAAGGGGTCTTCTTTGTTTTTGACGCTTTTTTGGGTTTTTTTGGGCTAGTGGTTGGCTTTTCTTTGGTTATCTATGCTGCCCTCGAAGGTGTCGCTATAATGTGATTCCATCAACATTGGAGGGGCTCCTTTTGGCTTGAGTATAATCCTTTTTGAAAAACAGGAAGGGGTATTTATTTTTTGAATTCTTTAGGGCTTGCCCGATTTCTTTGCCCCTTGTCCGGGTTGTTTGTAGTGACGATTTCTTTTGCTATTTGTATTTATAGGTGTAGCTTTATATCTCGTAAGAACCTTATGGAAATGTCTACGAAAGTTTCCCCTGGCCTTCGTGACTGGGTAGACTTTGTAGTTCTTTGTTGTGTGACTTTGGTAGATTGGGAGTACTGGGATCAGTTTAGGAGATTCCATAAGATATGTGACAATAAGAGGACAAGAAGGATTACGAGCTAGTTGCCCTTGACCTCAAGGAGAGGGTTTGTTTCCCTCCTATAGATAATTCTGAGCGCCCGTATTTTTATGCATACGAGTGTTTTTACTAAGTTAGGTATTACTCTACCTTTCACTGAGTTTGAGACCGAGATCCTTTGGACCTGTAACATAGCGCCTTCCCAGCTTCACCCTAATTCCTGGGCATTTATGAAGATTTTTCAACTTCTGGGTTGAGAGCTACATGTCCGACCTTCCCTTAGCCTTTTTGTATACCTATTTGTCTTAACCAAACCCGGGTCGCATAAGAGGAAGGCTTCTTGGATTTCCTTTCGGGCCATCCAGGGTAGGAAAGTCTTTTCGATTTTTGATGAGTCTTTTCACGACTTCTAAAACTACTATTTTAAGGTCCGAGTTGTAGATGATGTCCGTCCTTTCGTTTTGGATGGGATTGATGAGCCCTCCTTTTCCCTCTGGTGGCAAGAGAGCCTAGTGGTGGTTAAGTATACCCTGAATAATTTAGATGAGATGGAACATGCTTTTATTGGTGTTTTGGAAGAGCACTGGGGTCGAGCACCTCACTTGGACACGAAGAAATTCTTGGGAGATCCCAGCCTTTTTCGGTCCGAGTTAGGTAGTTTCTGACCTCTTGTCTTTGTTTGTCTTTTTTCCTTTTATTATGCATGTGTATTTAGTAATTTTTTGTGTTTTCTTGCTTTTCCTCTGAGATGGCTTCAGGATCTACTTCGATGAAGTTTTTGCGCAAGACCAAGAAGACTGTCACTGCTCAGAATCCCCAGAATAAAGAAGCCGGTGACTCCTTTTCCCGGCTTCCTCAAAAGAAGCCGAGTTCGGGTCCTCAGGGACAGAGAAAGGTTATTCCTACTCCTGGTGTCAACTTGATTCCTCCTGACCTCCCTTTGGCGAGCTCGGGCGTGCCTTCATCTCTTACTACTTTGGGGTCGGCCCCTAAAAACCAGAAGACTACCGGGGCAAGTCCGTGATCTAGTTGTTTCAAACAACTTTTAGGCGATGTTCATGATTCGTTTTGCGAGCTCGTGGCTTTTGAACACTTACTTTGTTTTTAGTTGTTTTAGCAACTATTTGAGTAGTGTTTAGCACTTGTGTTAATGTTTATTATTGTGATGCTTCGTATAATTTGCTGAAGTCCCCTTCGTGGGTCCGACTTTGCGTAGTCGATCCCTTTTTCGGATGGTTTTTTAGCTCTTCCTTGCTTGAAGGTGGGTTGATATAAGTTATATGCATATTTTAGCTTCCTTTCATCCTTGGGTCTGACTTTGTGGAATTGGGCCCTTTTCAAGTTACTTTTGTGACTCTATTATTTATCCGACCTGGTTAGAGGTCACTTTATACGAGTCACTTGTGTAACTTCTTACATTAACTCGGACCTCATCGCTTTGGCTTGCCGACTACTTTAGGCCGGACAATAAATTTCGTGGTTTGTCGAGCAGAAATTAATGTGTTTGAGAAAAAGAGTGCACCTTGGTTCAAGACTTTCTAGCTATAATATCTTCTCAGGTTACAGGCGTGCCAGGACCTCGGGAGCTCCCACCCTTGGAGGTCGGACACCTTGTAATAACCGTTGCCTAGGACTTCGGTTACCTTGTAAGGTCCTTTCCAGTTTGCAGCCAACTTTCCTTCACCCGACTTTTGTGCCTCGAAGTCATTTCAGATTATGATGAGGTCATTGGCAGCAATGCTTCTCTTGATCACCTTTTGGTTGTATCTCAGAGCCATTCGATGCTCTAGGGCTTCCTCTCTAATCAAAGCTCTTTCTCGAACTTCTGGGAGCAAGTCGAGCTCTTCTCTTTGGGTCTGGGGGTTGAGTTCTTTGTTATAGAACACGACCCTAGGCGACCTTTTGTCTACTTCAATGGGAATCATTGCCTCCATTCCGTAAGCAAGTCGAAATAGTGATTCTCCCGTTGTAGAATGTGGGGTGGTCCGGTATGCCCATAATACTTACTACAAGAAAATAAGATTTTTGCTACGCTTTTAAAGCGTGACGAAAGCGTTTCGATAGCTTTTCGCCACGCTTTTTGAGCTACCGGCATGCTTTTGAAAGGGTCACATTTGCATTTTGCAAGGGTACCGGTTGCTCTATCACTACGCTTTTGGTGACCTATCACCATGCTTTATTTTTTGCCACGCTTTTAAAGATAGCCACGTTTTAAAAGCGTGGCCATATGTGCTAGATATGGCTATGCTGTTAAAGCGTGCCGATAACGAGATATAGCCATGCTTTCTAAGTTGTGTGCCTAGATGTGAACCTACTGCCACGCTTTTAAAGCGTGGCTATAGCTAAATCAAATTTTGAAAAAAAATGGCTACACTTTTAAAACGTGCCGATAACGAGATATAGCCACGCTTTCTAAGTTGTGTGACTAGATGTGAACCTATTGCCACGCTTTTAAAGCGTGGCTATAGCTAAATCAAATTTTGTAAAAAAATGGCGATACTTTTAAAGCGTGCCAATAACGAGATATAGCCACGCTTTTTAAGTTGTGTGCCTAGATGTAAACCTATTGCCACCTTTTAAAGCGTGGTTGTAGCTAAATCAAATTTAAAAAAAAATCTGGTAAAAAGGCTACATGTGAACACTCAAATTTATGTTCTTACATTCAATACTTGGTAAAAGCCTACAACAATGTCATCTGTATACATGCAACGGTCGCATACATGAAATTTACAAACATTAACAAAAATGAATTTCTAAGAAGAGAATTAAGAATTATACAAGACATAGATTTTACAAACTGTGACTCTAATGGCTTCACTTTCTTTAGATATTTCCTTCGCTCCTCAGATCTATCACCTAGTTGACCAAAGTCATTAGCCCCTTGTAAACATCCTAAGCAGAGTGTTAGACTCTTATCACTTCTATATTTTTTGAACATTTAAAGTATGAAATATTGTAAATAGGAAACCAACATTGTAATAGTGTGAACCAAAATAATGCCCTGACACTTCTACATGAGTTCTTTTGGCAAAGTTCCTGTAAACTCTGCTTCCAAAGTAGTCTCACTTTCTTTGTATGCATGAGCACATATATAGCAACAGTACATTATAACTGCCACAAGTATCTCATCAAAATATAGAGGGGAAGATAAACAACTATTTCATAATCATGATCCATAATTTTAATTTCACAAATTTAACAATTTTGTAAAAGTTCAATTTTGTTAATAAAATTGCTAACTTATAAAATATAATTGTGTTCACCTTACTTTGATTTCATTTCTCCCCCTGGAACTTGTGCAACATCATTTGAATGTTTGTCTACTTTATCGTGAAAATGGAAAAGAAGCTCTGCATCGGAATATGGAGATGATTTTCAAACCGTTGACCGAATGCTCCTCTTTATGTTAATAATGCACTAGTGTAGACTATATAGTACAGGCCAAGTAATTATCACAAGCATACCAATTCAAATTCAGATGAAGGGGAAAGTGCACTCTCAGACACAACTTCATCAATTTGCTTACTCGTGGCTTCCTGAAATATGTTGTAGTCAGCAAGAATGTACAAAAGAAATTACCATAAGAGTGTAAGTTAAAACCCAAATTTTTTATTATTCTTGCACAACAAGTATATCAGACTTACACATCCGAGCCAGTTTTAAAGATTCATCACCAAAAATATCTGTTCCCATAGTTGTTTGTCAAAGTTACTCTTGCATGCAGTTTAAGTTTAGGTTATGATCAGCTAAGTTTCATTAGAGCCTCTAGGTTAAATGTCAATGATATCAATACTAAAACATAAACAAGCAACCTAAAGGGTAGTTCCAAAATTAAGTAGCTTCAGTATTGTGAGGTATAGAAATGGATAAAATATGAGAATTAAAAGTAAGTATGCAGCTTTACATAAAAATTATAAAGTAACATTTTTTCACAGTAATATACTAATCTGGAAGCAGTTTTGTCTCACCTTTAACTAACATTTGGTGTCAGAGGAAATTCTTCTATTTTCAGTTGTTGCTTCATTCTTTCTTGCACTTCAAATTCCTAATCCAAAAATATACAATAATAACTTCAGTACTTTTAAAATTGAAGTGTCATATGACCATGATTCTGGTTAATGTAGATAATTACAATGAAAAGATGTCATCTTTGCATCCAAGTATGATCCTGTTCATATAATTAGTGCTGTTTCACAACAATTTTAGTCATCATTTTCTTTTAAAAATAAGGAAACATATTGAGGGGAAATTTATAACGGAAATAATTAAAAAAGGAGTCTCATGATGTTCTTGTTTATGCTTAATTTCTCAGAAAAAGTGCTCTTTAGATTTTAAAGAAAGAACTTAAATCTATGTAAACTGTTTGAATAATATTCTTAAACAATTCAACTCAGGAAATGATAATTCTTTTTAGATGCCACAGAGAATTACTTCTAATAAAATTCCTTTTGTGGTCACTTCTTTTGCACAACAAGCAAAAAGAAGCGTGTTTCTTTTTTCTCAACATGACTTCGTGCATGGCTCAATGTACAAATACTGGCTGTTTGAAATGCTAGAGGCAGAAACTAAAACTAGAGAAAGGCAGTTTCAAATGCATAATATAGCATTAAGAAAACCAAGGTTAAGAGATAGGCAGCCAAAGAAAGAACTAAACTACATTAAAAACAAAGCACACATGACATATATAATACGAATGGAAGTAGGCAACCTCAGCTTGCGGATGACTGTTCCAAGAGTAAGTAAACTCCTGTTTATATGACAAACTTCTTTCAGTCTCACCCCAGCTGATGATAACTGAGATGCACGCTCTCTACAAAGAAACAAAACAAAGTTAATAATTGCAAAATTTTTTATAAGCATTTATTACCTAAACAAGAAGGAGTACTTTTAAAAATGCAAACACACCACGCTAGCAGCTAGGGTGGCTGAGTTACCTTTGTCTAAGGAATTCCTTGGCAGAACTTTCTATTGTCTGAAACAATACAATTTCAATATTAGGAGCTTTTTTTAATTATTTTTTAAGATATAAAAAGTACAAGAATTTAATTACAGAAATGGAAAGGGACACACCAATCTGATAATTTGATAAGATCTTGAACTCTTTTCATTTAGGTATGTCTCTCCTACCTGTCTCTGAGCTTCCAGGATAATTTAATGTAATACTTGATTGTACAAACAACCTAAAAAAGAAACTATACAAGCTCCGTTACCTTCACAAAACAATAGAAGCTCTTGCAAATGCCCCCATTCCCGTAAGTTTTCCTCTGTAAGTTTCTCCAAAATGGATCCTCTCTGAGAAAAAATAAATGAAACCAATCATTAGTTATACAATCCATTTTATGAAATTTCAACCTAATATATGAAAGGTATTCACCTCAGGATCATCACGCAACCTAAGGGGAGTATGTGGTGCAGCCTTTATCCTTCAAATTAGTAAACTAATTAGTAAATTAGTAAATTAGTGCAGCCATTGGCATACCATGCAAATTAGTAAACAAATTTTCTGGTTGATGAACAACAGCTTCTCCTTCAAGCATCTTTCTGTAACCTTCATGTAAATATTCGATTCCACGTGCCACGCCAATAGCAATGTTATGAATTTTCTCATAGCTTATTGAAGCATTCCTTTGTTCTTGCTTAAGTATGTACATGTCAAGAGAACCATTAGGCATGTACTCAAACCAGAGCGAGCTTAGTCCTTTCTGCACAAAATCCGATTAACTGAACTGCATTGACATGACAAATTAAACACAATTAAAACAAAACACGCTTATAATTTCAAAGAACAAATTAAACTCTTATTCTTTTCTCTTACTCAAACTCTTACTTTATATTTGTAGCCTTAGTCAACCAAGATGTTAAAATTGCGTAGCTGAATAAGAAAGTTGAAATTCATTAGTTAATTTAAGTAAACTAAAACTCAATTAAGGGGAGTTAGAGATCTTACCGCAATAAATTGGGATAACCAAAACCCCTGCTGAAATTATAAAAGAGGGAAAAAGGATTAGAAAACGAAAATAGTTAAAAATAATGTCCATGGTGCACGAAATTGTGATCTCAATGGCGCCAACAACTTGGTACGCACAATTGTAATCTCAACTATTTTTCACAACTTCGCACAACTAACCAGCAAGTGCACTGGGTCGTCTAAGTAATAAACATTACGTGAGTAAGGGTCGATCCCACGGAGATTGTCGGCTTGAAGCAAGCTATGGTCATCTTGTAAATCTCAGTCAGGCGGATTCAAATGGTTATAGAATTTTAATAATTTAAAAGATAAATAAGCATAAAATAAAGATAGAGATACTTATGCAATTCATTGGTGGGAATTTCAGATAAGTGTATGGAGATGCGTTATTCCTTCTGAATCTCTGCTTTCCTACTACCTTCATCCAATCTTTCATACTCCTTTATATGACAAGCTATATGCAGGGGGATCACCGTTGTCAATGGTTACCGTCCATCCTCTCAGTGAAAATGGTCCAAATGCGCTGTCACCGCATGGCTAATCATCTGTTGGTTCTCACTCATGTTGGAATAAGATCCATTGATCCTTTTGCGTCTGTCAATACGCCCAACACTTGCGAGTTTGAAGCTCGTCACAGTCCTCCTATCCTAGATGCTACTCGGAATCCCACAAACAAGGTTTAGACTTTTTGGATCTCAAGAATGCTGCCAATTGATTCTAGCTTATACCATGAAGACTTTGATCGTGAACCAGAAGGCTAAGAGATATCCATTCAAGCTCGTTTGCATGTAGAACGGGAGTGTTTGTCAGGCACGCATTCATAGGTTGAGAATGATGATGAGCGTCACATAATCATCACATTCATCATATTCTTGTGTGCGAATGGATATCTTAGAACAAGAATAAGCATGAATTGAATAGAAAATAGTAGAGCTCCACACCTTAATCTATGGTGTGTAGAAACTCCACCATTGAAAATACATAAGTGATGATGGTCCAGGCATGCCCGTGAGGCCATCCCCCAATGTCTAAGATAGCATAAAACTAATCAAAGATCCCAGCATGTCTAATACAATAGTAAAATGTCCTATTTATACTAGACTTGTTATTAGGGTTTACAGAAATAAGTAAATGATGCAGAAATCCACTTCCGGGCCCACTTGGTGTGTGCTTGGGCTGAGCATTGAAACTTTCATGTGTAGAGACTTTTTTTGAAGTTAAACGCTAGTTTGCAGCCTGTTTTGGGCGTTTAACTCTAGCTTGTAACCTGTTTCTGGCGTTTAACGCCAGAATAGGGCAGGAAACTGGCATTTAAATGCCAGTTTGCATCATCAAAACTCAAGCAAAGTATAAACTATTATATATTGATGGAAAGCCCTGGATGTCTACTTTCCAACGCAATTGAGAGCGCGTCATTTGGGTTTCTGTAGCTCCAAAAAACTCATTTCGAGTGCAGGGAGGTCAGAATCCAACAGGATCAACAGTCCTTTTTCAGCCTCTGAATCAGATTTTTGCTCAGGACCCTCAATTTCAGCCAGAAAATACTTGAAATCACAGAAAAACACACAAACTCATAGTAAAGTCTAGAAATATAAATTTTGCATAAAAACTAATAAAAATATACTAAAAAGTAGCTAAATCATACTAAAAACTACCTAAAAACAATGCCAAAAAGTGTATAAATTATCCGCTCATCACAACACCAAACTTAAATTGTTGCTTGTCCCCAAGCAACTAAAAAAAAAATAGGATAAAAAAAGAGAATATACAATGAATCTCACAATATCAATGAAACTTAGTCCCAATTAGATGAGCGGGGCTAGTAGCTTTTTGCTTCTGAACAGTTTTGACATCTCACTTTATCCTTTGAAATTCAGAATGTTTGGCATCTATAGGAACTCAGAATTTTAGATAGTGTTATTGATTCTCCTAGTTCAGTATGTTGATTCTTGAACACAGCTACTTTATGAGTCTTGGCCGTGACCCTAAGCACTTTGTTTTCCAGTATTACCACCAGATACATAAATGCCACAGACACATAACTGGGTGAACCTTTCCAGATTGTGACTCAACTTTGCTAAAGTCCCCAGTTAGAGGTGTCCAGAGTTCTTAAGCACACTCTTTTTGCTTTGGATCACGACTTTAACCACTCAGTCTCAAGCTTTTCACTTGGACCTTAATGACACAAGCACATGGTTATGGACAGCTTGATTTAGCCGCTTAGGCCTGGATTTTATTTCCTTGGACCCTCCTATCCATTAATGTTCAAAGCCTTGGATCCTCTTTACCCTTGCCTTTTGGTTTAAAGGGCTATTGGCTTTTTCTTTTTCTTTTCTTCTTTTTTTTTCTATTTTTTTTGCCACCTTTTGTTTTTCTTCTTCACTGCTTTTTCTTGCTTCAAGAATTAATTTCATGATTTTTCAGATTATCAATAACATTTATCTTTGTTCATCATTCTTTTAAGAGCCAACAATTTTAACATTCATAAACTTCACTATAAAAAATATGCACTGTTCAAGCATTTATTCAGAAAAACAAAAAGTATTGCCACCACATTAAAATAATTAAACTAATTTCAAGATAAAATTTGAAATCCAAGTACTTCTTGTTCTTTTGTAATTAGGCACATTTTTCATTCAAGAGAGGTGAAGGATTCATGGAATTATTCATAGCTTTAAGGCATAGACACTAGACACTAATGATAATGTAATGAAGACACAAACATAGACAAACATAAAGCATCAAATTCGAAAAACAGAAAAATAAGAACAAGGAGGTCAAAGAACGGGTCCACCTTAGTGATGGCGGCTAGTTCTTTCTCTTGAAGATCCAATGGAACGCCTAAGCTCCTCTATGTCTCTTCCTTGCCTTTGTTGCTCCTCCCTCATAGCTCTTTAATCTTCTCTAATCTCGTGGAGAATGATGGAGTGCTCTTGGTGCTCCACCCTTAGTTAGTCCATATTGTAACTCAAGCCTTCCAAAGAGGTGTTGAGTTGCTCCCAATAGTTATGTGGAGGAAAATGCATCCTGATGAGCGGATAATTTATACGCTTTTTGGCATTGTTTTTAGTATGTTTTTAGTATGATTTAGTTAGTTGTTAGTATATTTTCATTAGTTTTTAGTTAAAATTCACTTTTCTGGACTTTACTATGAGTTTGTGTGTTTTTCTGTGATTTCAGGTATTTTCTGGCTGAAATTGAGGGATCTGAGCAAAAATCTGATTTAGAGGCTGAAAAGGACTGCAGATGCTGTTGGATTCTGACCTCCCTGCACTCGAAGTGGATTTTCTGGAGCTACAGAAACCCAATTGGCGCGCTCTCAACGGCATTGGAAAGTAGACATCCTGGGCTTTCCAGCAATGTATAATAGTCCATACTTTGCCCGAGATTTGATGGCCCAAACCGGCGTGGCAAATCAGCCTCAGAATTTCCAGCGTTTAACGCTGGAACTGGCATAAAACTTGGAGTTAAACGCCCAAACTGGCATGAAAGCTGGCGTTTAACTCCAGAAAAGGTCTCTACACGAAAATGCTTCATTGCTCAGCCCAAGCACACACCAAGTGGACCCAGAAGTGGATTTTTACGTCATTTACTCATTTCTATACACCCTAGGTTACTAGTTTACTATTAATAGGATCTTTTGACATTGTAACTGTACCTCATGACACTTTACACGTTTCTTTGTGTACCTCTTACAGCATGAGTCTCTAAACCCCATGGTTGGGGGTGAGGAGCTCTGCTATGTCTTGATGGATTAATGCAATTACTACTGTTTCTTATTCAATCATGCTTGCTTCCGTTCTAAGATATCACTTGTTCTTAACCTGGATGAATGTGATGATCCGTGACACTCATCATATTCTCAACTATGAACGCGTGCCTGACAACCACCTCCGTTCTACTTTAGATTGAGTAGATATCTCTTGGATTCTTTAATCGGAATCTTCGTGGTATAAGCTAGAATTGATGGCGGCATTCAAGAGAATCCGGAAGGTCTAAACCTTGTCTGTGGTATTCTGAGTAGGATTCAATGATTGAATGACTGTGACGAGCTTCAATCTCCTGAGGGCGGGGCGTTAGTGACAGACGCAAAAGAATCATTGGATTCTATTCCGGCCTGATTGAGAACCGACAGATGGATAGCCGTGCCGTGACAGGTTGCGTTGAACATTTCCACTGAGAGGATGGGAGGTAGCCACTGACAACGGTGAAACCCTACATACAGCTTGCCATGGAAGGAGTCTTGCGTGTTTGAGGAAGAAGACAATAGGAAAGCAGAGATTCGGAAGATGGAGCATCTCCAAAACCTCAACCTATTCTCCTTTACTGCGTAACAAGTACTTATTTCATGCTCTTTTGCTTTTCACAATCAATTCTGATAATTTCTGATATCCTGACTAAGATTTACAAGATAACCATAGCTTGCTTCAAGCCGACAATCTCCGTGGGATCGACCCTTACTCACGTAAGGTATTACTTGGACGACCCAGTGCACTTGCTGGTTAGTTGTGCGGAATTGCAAAAGTGTGATTGCAATTTCGTGCACCAAGTTTTTGGCGCCGTTGCCGGGGATTGTTCGAGTTTGGACAACTGACGGTTTATCTTGTTGCTTAGATTAGGACTGTTTTATTTTTGTTGGTTTAGATTCTTTTAGTTGAGTCTAGTTTCATATTTTAAGTTTGGTGTCAATTGCATGCTTTTGTTTTTCTTTTAATTTTCGAATTTGCATGTCTTCAGTCCCTTTTTGATCCGTAAAAATTCTAAGTTTGGTGTCCTCTTTGTGTTTTTTCCTTTAAAATTTTCGAAAAATTGTGTTTGATTTTCTAAAAATTTTAAGTTTGGTGTCATTTTGTTGTTTTTCTCTTTCTTCATTTCAAAAATCAAATCTTTTCCATAAAATTTCTCTCAATCATATCTTTCTAATTGCTAATCTCAAAATCTTTTCAATTAACTAATTGATTCAGTTTTCAACTTGCTTTGATCTTATTTTCTTTTAATTTTCGAATTTTTTTATTTTTATTTTTATTTTCCTTTTGTTTTATTTTATTTTATTTTCGGTTAAATTCAAAAAAAAAATTTATCTATTTGCAATCCATATCATTTCCCTTTATCCATTATGGACCTAAGTGGGATTGATCAGTCCAGAAGGACTCTGGGGTCATATGCTAACCCCATTACAGCTGCATATGGGAGTAGCATCTGTACACCTCCCATCAAAGCAAGCAGCTTTGAGCTAAATCCTCAACTCATTATCATAGTGCAGCAAAATTGCCAGTATTCCGGTCTTCCACAGGAAGAACCTACTGAGTTTCTGGCACAGTTCTTACAAATTGCTGACACAGTACATGATAAAGAGGTGGATCAGGATGTCTACAGACTATTACTGTTTCCATTTGCTGTAAAAGATCAAGCTAAAAGGTGGTTGAATAACCAACCTACAGCAAGCATAAAGACATGGAAACAGTTATCAGACAAATTCCTGAATCATTTTTACCCTCCAAAGAGGATGACACAGCTAAGGCTGGACATCCAAGGCTTTAAACAAGAGGACAATGAATCCCTTTATAATGCCTGGGAGAGGTATAGAGGTATGCTAAGAAAATGCCCCTCTGAAATGTTTTCAGAGTGGGTACAGTTAGACATCTTCTACTATGGGCTTACAGAAAAAGCTCAGATGTCTTTAGACCACTCCGCTGGTGGGTCTATACACATGAGGAAAACAATTGAAGAGGCTCAAGAGCTTATAGACACTGTTGCTAGAAACCAATATTTGTATTCTAGCAATGAGTTCTCTCCAAAAGAGGAAGTCATGGCAGTAGTCACTAATCCTAATCCTCAAGAACAGATGATTGAGCTTAATCAACAATTGCTCCTGATGACAGAACAGTTAGCAGAATTTAAAGAGATGCTCCATGAAACTAAAGTTGCTAACAAGAACATAGAACTGCAGTTGAATCAAGCAAAACAGCAGATATCTAAACAGATAACAGAAGAGTGTCAAGCAGTTCAACTGAGGAGTGGGAAGACATTGAATAACACTGCTCAAAGTAGCAAAAAGACAAACAAGGAACAATTGACAGAGGATAACCAAACCACTGTTTAAAATCCCTCTGAGGACAGTAAGAGCCCAGAGAGGAATGCTATTAGCGTTCAAACGCCAGAAAAGGAGGGAAAGCTGGCATTAAACGCCCATTCCCTGCCCAGTTCTGGCGTTCAAACGCCAGAAAAGGGGGAAAAGTTGGCGTTTAACGCCCATTTTCCACCCAATCCTGGCGTTCAAACGCCAAGGGAGGATCAGACACCTGAGAGTGCTGATAGTAACCCCTCTAAAAAGGCTTCTTCAACCACTTCTGTAAGGAATAAACCTGCAGCATCTAAGGTTGAAGAATATCAAGCCAAGATGCCTTACCCTCAGAAACTCCGCAAAGCGGAACAGGATAAGCAATTTGCCCGCTTTGCAGACTATCTAAGGACTCTTGAAATAAAGATTCCGTTTGCAGAGGCACTTGAGCAAATACCTTCTTATGCTAAGTTCATGAAAGAGATCTTAAGTCATAAGAAGGATTGGAGAGAAACTGAAAAAATATTTCTCACTGAAGAATGCAGTGCAGTCATCCTGAAAAGCTTACCAGAAAAGCTTCAAGATCCAGGAAGCTT
This sequence comes from Arachis stenosperma, assembly GCF_014773155.1. NCBI lineage: Eukaryota > Viridiplantae > Streptophyta > Magnoliopsida > Fabales > Fabaceae > Arachis > Arachis stenosperma. The sequence continues at coordinate 20,987,745 of NC_080378.1, forward strand.
TATGATACCATGCACATTAGAAGGTGCTTGCACTAAGACAGCCCTATGTGATCTTGGAGCAAGCATCAATCTAATACCGGCATCCACTATCAGAAAGCTTGGGTTGACTGGAGAAGTCAAACCAACCCGGATATGCCTCCAACTTGCTGATGGCTCCATTAAACATCCATCAGGCATAATAGAGGATATGATTGTCAAGGTTGGGCCATTTGCCTTTCCAACTGACTTTGTGGTGCTGGAAATGGAGGAGCACAAAAGTGCAACTCTCATTCTAAGAAGACCTTTCCTAGCAACTGGACGAACTCTCATTGATGTACAAAAAGGGGAAGTAACCCTGAGAGTCAATGAGGATGAGTTCAAGTTGAATGCTGTAAAAGCTATGCAGCATCCAGACACACCAAATGACTGCATGGGCGCTGACATTATTGACTCTTTGGTGGAAGAGATCAATATGACTGAAAGCCTAGAATCAGAGCTTGAAGACATCTTCAAGGATGCTCAACCTGATCAAGAAGAACCACAGGAAACAAAGGAATTTTCGAAAATTCCTCAGGAGGAGGATAAGCCTCCCAAACCCGAACTCAAACCACTACCACCATCCCTGAAGTATGCATTTCTGGGAGAGGGTGACACTTTTCCAGTGATTATAAGCTCTGCTTTAAATCCACAGGAAGAGGAAGCACTGATTCAAGTGCTAAGGACACACAAGACAGCTCTTGGGTGGTCCATAAGTGATCTTAAGGGCATTAGCCCAGCTAGATGCATGCACAAGATCCTGTTAGAGGATAATGCCAAACCAGTGGTCCAACCACAGAGGAGGCTAAATCCTGCCATGAAGGAGGTGGTGCAAAAAGAGGTCACTAAATTACTAGAGGCTGAGATTATTTATCCTATTTCTGATAGCCCCTGGGTGAGCCCTGTCCAAGTTGTCCCCAAAAAGGGAGGTATGACAGTGGTTCGTAATGAAAAAAATGAACTGGTTCCTACAAGAACAGTCATAGGGTGGCGTATGTGTATTGACTACAGAAGGCTCAATACAGCCACCAGAAAGGATCATTTTCCTTTACCATTCATAGACCAAATGCTAGAAAGACTGGCAGGTCATGATTATTACTGCTTTTTGGATGGCTATTCAGGTTACAACCAAATTGCAGTAGATCCTCAGGACCAAGAGAAAACAGCATTTACCTGCCCTTCTGGCGTGTTTGCCTACAGGAGGATGCCTTTTGGTCTGTGTAATGCTCCTGCAACCTTTCAGAGATGCATGTTATCCATCTTCTCTGATATGGTGGAGAAATTCCTAGAAGTCTTCATGGACGACTTCTCAGTATATGGAGACTCATTCAGCTCCTGTCTTAACCACCTATCACTTGTCCTGAAAAGGTGCCAAGAGACTAACCTGGTTTTAAACTGGGAGAAATGTCACTTTATGGTGACTGAAGGAATTGTCCTTGGACACAAAATTTCAAGCAGGGGAATAGAGGTGGATAAGGCAAAGGTAGAGGTAATCGAAAAATTACCACCACCTGCCAATGTTAAGGCAATCAGAAGCTTTCTGGGGCATGCAGGATTCTACAGAAGGTTCATAAAGGATTTTTCGAAAATTGCAAAACCTTTGAGTAACCTGCTAGCTGCAGACACACCATTTGTGTTTGACACACAGTGTCAACAGGCGTTTGAGACCCTGAAAGCTAAGCTGGTCACAGCACCAGATTGGACATTGCCATTTGAACTAATGTGTGATGCCAGTGACCATGCCATTGGTGCAGTGTTGGGACAGAGGCATAATAAGCTTCTGCACGTCATTTATTATGCTAGCCGTGTTCTAAATGATGCACAGAAGAATTACACAACCACAGAAAAAGAGTTACTTGCAGTGGTCTATGCCATTGACAAGTTTAGATCCTATCTAGTGGGATCCAAAGTGATTGTGTACACTGACCATGCTGCTCTTAAATACTTACTCACAAAGCAGGATTTAAAACCCAGGCTAATAAGATGGGTGTTGCTTCTGCAAGAGTTTGATATAGAAATAAGAGACAGAAAAGGGACAGAGAACCAAGTAGCTGATCATCTGTCCCGAATAGAACCAGTAGCTGGGACGTCCCTCCCTTCTACTGAGATCTCTGAGACTTTCCCAGATGAGCAACTCTTTGCCATTCAGGAAGCTCCATGGTTTGCAGATATTGCAAACTATAAAGCTATAAGGTTCATACCCCAGGAGTACAGCAGAGTGCAAAGAAAGAAATTAATTTCAGATGCCAAGTACTACCTTTGGGATGAGCCATATCTCTTTAAGAGATGTGCAGACGGAATGATCCGCAGATGTGTACCCAGAAGAAGCACAAAGGATCCTATGGCATTGCCATGGATCACAGTATGGAGGACATTTTGGAAGTGAGCGAACAGCCACTAAAGTCCTCCAATGTGGCTTCTACTGGCCTACTCTCTATAAAGATTCCCGAGAGTTTGTGCGTAACTGTGACAGTTGCCAAAGAGCTGGTAACTTACCTCACGGATATGCCATGCCTCAACAAGGGATATTAGAGATAGAATTGTTTGATGTATGGGGAATTGACTTCATGGGTCCATTCCACCATCATACTCAAACACTTACATTCTGGTGGCAGTGGACTATGTATCTAAGTGGGTAGAAGCAATTGCTACACCCACTATGATACCAAGACCATGCTGAAATTCCTCCAGAAACACATCTTCAGCAGGTTTGGTGTTCCCAGAGTACTAATCAGTGACGGGGGCACTCATTTCTGCAATAGACAGCTATACTTTGCTATGGTCAGATATGGAATTAGCCACAAAGTGGCAACTCCGTATCATCCACAGACAAATGGGCAAGCTGAAGTCTCTAACAGAGAACTAAAAGAATCCTAGAATGGACTGTGATAGCCCGAAGAAGGATTGGGCAAAGAGTTTGGATGATGCTCTGTGGGCATACAGAACAGCATTCAAGACTCCTATAGGAACCTCTCCATACCAACTGGTGTATGGGAAGGCCTGTCATCTGCCTGTGGAAATGGAACATAAAGCCTACTGGGCAACCAGATTCCTAAACATGCTCAGTTAGCTGGTGAAAAAAGATGCTCCAGCTAAATGAGCTAGAAGAGTTCAGACTCAATGCCTTTGAAAATGCAAAAATTTATAAGGAAAAGGCAAAGAAGTGGCATGACAAGAAGTTGTCAACCAGAGTCTTTGAGCCAGGACAAAAAGTTCTGCTCTTCAACTCTAGGCTCAAATTGTTTCCAGGAAAACTTAAATCCCGATGGAGGGGTCCGTATGTGATTACAGGAGTATCACCATATGGATATGTTGAGCTTCAGGACATTGATTCTGACAAAAAGTTCATTATTAATGGACAGAGAATCAAGCATTATCTTGAAAGCAATTTTGAGCAGGAATGCTCAAAACTGAGACTTGAGTGATTCTCAAGAAAGGTCCAGCTAAAGACAGTAAAGAAGCGCTTGCTGGGAGGCAACCCAGTCATTAGCAGGTCATATGTTTTGTTTTTACATAGGCAAGTATCAAAAATGAAGGAATTCACAGAGTTACAGAAGGATTCAGCGCAAAAAGCAGAGAAAAAGAGCTTACTGGCGAAAAAACGCCAGTAAGGGGCATTCTGGGCGTTAAACGCCAGAATGGGCACCATTCTGGGCGTTTAACGCCAGTAAAGGTGCCATTTTGGGCGTTTAACGCCAGGTGTGCAGCATCCTGGGCGTTTAGAAAAACACCCAGTGACAAAGGGGATTCTGGCGTTTAACGCCAGCCAGGGCACCTGGCTGGGCGTTAAACACCCACAATGGGCAACAAATGGGCGTTAAACGCCAGAATGGGTGCCATTCTGGGCGTTTAACGCCAGAAAGGTGGGGGACCAAGATTTTGTTTTCCAATCAAATTTTTTCAAACTTTCCTTTTCTTACCCATACTTTTCTACATAAACACACTTCAACCTTTCATCAATCACTTTCAAATCTCTCTCAAATCAATCCCAAATCTTGTTCAAAAACTCACCCTTCTCTCAAATTCTCTCCATATCTTCTCAAATCTCCTTTCAATTTTTTCGAAATCTCCTCCCCCCTTATAAAAACACGTTCGGCCTCACCATTCCCCCACACCATTCGAATTTTTCTTCTCCTCTCTCTTCTTTCCTTCTTTGCTTGAGGACAAGCAAACCTCTAAGTTTGGTGTGCTTTTCCGTGATCACTAAGCCAAGATCATCAAGATCATGGCTCTAAGGGAAAACAAACCAATTTAAGAGGAAAGAAAGAGAATAATCCAAAGAATCTTTGGAATCAAGAGAAGTTCTTAACCAAAGAACATGAAGACCATTATCACAAAATAATGGGTCTGAGGTCAGTGATCCCGGAAGTTAAATTGATCTGAAAGAAGATGAATATCCGGGGATCCAAGAGCAAATTCGAACACAGGGATGGGAAGTTCTAACCAATCCTGAGATAAAGGTTGGAAGGAATATGGTTCAGGAATTCTACTCAAATCCGTGGCTAACAGATAAGCAGAGAATGACTGGAACCGCTTACCATACCTACAGAACCATGGTCAGAGGGAAAGTTATGTACTTCCATCTGGACAAAATAAGAGAATCTTCAAGTTGCCTCAACTGCAAGATGATCCTGAATCCTTTAATAGGAGAATGGTGAGAGCAGATAAAGGGTTGGATCAAGTTCTAGAGGACATATGCCTCCCTGGAACTAAGTGGATACCAATTCAAAGGGGTGTCCCAAACCAAACTCAAGAGGGGAGACCTCAAACCAATTGCAAGAGGTTGGCTAGACTTTATTGGGCGTTCCATATTGCCCACTAGCAACCGTTCTGAGGTCACCATCAAGAGAGTAGTGATGATTCATTGCATTATGCTTGGAAAAGAAGTGGAGGTTCATCATGTGATTGCTTGTGAGATCTACACAATTGCAAATAAGAATTCCACTGAAGCCAAACTGGCCTACCCAAGCTTGATCTCCTTGCTCTGTAAAGAGGCTGGGGTTAAAGATGGGAGTAGATGAATTCATACCATTGAACATCCAATCACAGAAGTCAATGGAAGGACAAACACAAGATAACTCTATCAAAAGGAGGGCGCAGGAGTTCCTCCCTGAATTCCCTGAAATTGGCTACTGGGCCAGCCTAGAAGCATCTATCACCAAGTTGCAAGAGACTATGGAGCAACTTAAGGAAGAACAGCAGAATCAGAACTACATGCTCTGCAAATTGCTGAAGGAACAAGAGAAGCAGGGGCGTGAGCTTCAAGAATTGAAACGCCAAAAGTTCTCCCCTCAATTTGAGGGAGCATCCACTTCTCAAAATCAAGGTTGTTGAGTCCTAATTCTGTGAAAACCTCTATCATTAGGAGCCTATTTAAATTTTTTGTTTTCTATTTTCTTTTCTTAGTTTCTCATATCTATTTTGAGTCTTGTCTTAATTCATAATTAATAAAATTTAAAATTCATGCCTCAAAGCTATGAATGTCCTATGAATCCATCACCTCTCTTAAATGAAAAATGCTTTAATCACAAAGAACAGAAGTACAGGATTTCGAATTTATCCTTGAAACTAGTTGAATTAGTTTGATGTGGTGACAATATTTTGTTTTCTGAATGAATGCTTGAACAGTGCATATGTCTCTTGAATTTGATTGTTTTGAGAATGTTAAAAATTGTGGCTCTTGAAAGAATGAGGGAAAAGAGAACTGTCATTGAGATCTGAAAAATCATCAATTGATTTTGAGGCAGAAAAAGCAGTGAATACAAAAAAAAATTTTGAAAAAAAAAAGAGAGAAAGAAAAAGAAGAATAAAGTTGTGAACCAAGGCAAAAAGAGTGTGCTTAAGAACCCTGGACACCTCTAATTGGGGACTCTAGCAAAGCTGAGTCACATCTGAAA